>NC_133481.1:20717462-20758329 GCF_025370935.1 Choristoneura fumiferana | reverse complement strand
GCCACAGTGTGCATATTTCTATATTATAGACAAGAAATAAGATATTTTGCACAATTCAATACCCATTAAAACTCGAAAAATCGCTCACTGACAGAGGGAGCGGCTAAAAACTGGTGACATCGATGTACACTGATGATGGTGGATATGCACACTGTGACATTTCTATTCCTCATATTAATAGTTCTGTGGTCTGTCGCGATATCTTTTTACCGGAGTTCCCCGAAGCTTGGCGGCCGGTTCCCGCGGGAGCAGCGAGATGGCGACACCGTCCGTGCATTTTCATTACGCAAAAACGTGGAGGTAATTGAAGCGGCTCCCAGGCGGAAAAACGCGTTCCTATAAACGCACATGAATGGCGCGCTGCGGCCATTCAGAGGATTTCGTTGGCGCCAGATGGATGGCACGGGGTTTTAAATAAAGGAGAAACGAATGAAAATTAGCTCAGTATTGGAAATCACTAGATCTTTTGGCAAAATTTGTTTGACACCTTCCATTCATAAAATCTAATGAGTCAATTCCTTGTTCGTTTATTTTTCTGTTCAACTATTTCTACGGCTTAGTTTCATAACCGAACTTGTTTGTATTGGAAACTTGAAAATACAAGTAGGTTACTGTTGAAAATAGGTTTAGAAATCGTTGACAAGCTGCTAAATTATCTATGTTGATAGCGCTAAATAGATTTGAGGTACAATCTGGTGATAATCATATTTCATCAGTTACTAGTATAAACTAGTAGAATTAACATTCAGCGTATGCTTGCATATGCTGCAATTTAATAGGAAGCCAGCTACGGTCATAATTATTCTGGACGTGAAACACATCATTACTGACAACCAGTCTGCCCCGCCATCCCGGCATTCCTTGAAACAGAGCTGAAAAACAAAAGTATTCATAATCTCGATGCAGCTTTGAATTAAAACGACACATAAAACGTAATAACCTCCGCGTCCTGCTTCGGTTAAACGAGTAAATCACCGGAGTACCGATGGATTGCGGGCTGCAGAACTGGTTGTGATTATGTGACGGGTTATTGAAAGGACGCAATGCATTGCTGTTTGGATGAATTTGCTCGTAACATGGTAATCCCGGATAAACCGTATTCATACAGCTTTATCAGCGACCTCCGTATTCAATCTTAGCTGAAAAACTGGCCAAGTGCGTGTTGGGCCACGCACTCTATAGGTTCCGTATAGTGTACCAAGTTTTGGTCGACTATTTTTCGTTCATAATGGTTCGTTCGGCTCTTCTCAGAATAAGAGGACTTGAGCTGTAAGTAGTCCCCATAAATGCCCAGTGCGGATTACGAACTTCACATACACCATTGAATTTCGTCACAGACGTCTCTGTGTCTTTGTTTTCCTTTACTGTAAAGCTCGTGGTTAATTTCAATTGTACCTAATTTCGATACATTCAGAGAAGTGAGCCCGTGCTAAACCCTTGTAATGCTTCAGAAGCTCCACTAGACTACTAAGACTAACACCTACCTGATCATCAATTATCAGCCGGAAGACGTCCACTGCTGATCAAAGGCCTCCCCCTTAGAAAACCACAATGAACGACAACTCGCCACTTGCATCCATTGCTTTCCCGCAACTCTCACGATGTCGTCAGTCCACCTGGTGGGAGGCCTGCCAAATTACCTACCTGATACTTATGCCAAATTACAGATTTTTGGTTTTATAGTCTTCGAGCTAAGAGGGACAGACGAACATGGTGAAATTATCATCTTCATCATCATAAATCATAATCCACTATAGAACGTCCACTGTTGGATATAGACCCGGAGGCGGAGGATATGACGGATCATATACCTCCAGTTGCTTTGCTTGAAGCGGCCTGAAACCACCTAACCCGCGCTTTAACCAGGTCATTCGCCCATCTCGCGGAAACTATAGGGTTCTGTTATTGTGTACGTAACCCTAAAAACCATATCGCAGTCACTGCCCGTACACAGCTGCTCTGTTTGTATAATATGACGCGGCTAGCGGCGGTTCTTGCGGCGACATACTCATAGCAACTGTTAATGATAATATTTTTTCCGTTGTCAATCATAATCGGCGCCGGCGCCGCGGGCGCGAGGATCATAGCGAATACAGAACAGTAAACCATCGTCAAACAAAAATTTAACGTGCCGCTTACTTGCTATTACGTACCACAGGTCAATCAATTTATATTTTAATTGCATACGTACACTAAAAACCATTTTCTTTATTAGGTATTGTTTTTTGGTCTGGTAAAATTAGAATTATAATATAATCATTTAATTGGAATAGAGGGTAGTTTAAAACAAAACATGAAAAAAAACAGTAAATAATATCGTATACTATAGGAAAATCATGGTCAATTTTATTAGTTGGTATGTAAGTTTATCCTCTATAGCAAAAAAAACATACCATATATTTTTAAAATTCATCCATAGTTACTTCTTAGAATTCAATTTTTTAGAAAACCATCTAAAAGCGGGATAGAGAGTTTTCTTTGAAAATTCATACATCTGAACAACGGTCTTTCTGGGCTGTATCCTTCTTTGTCATTGCCCTTTATTTGCCTGTAGCGCGGACGTTCGTCCAAGCTTTTGTTTGAAACAGTCTTACTGTTCCGTATTCACTATGCGAGGATGCTGCGCAGACGCACTAGAATGTGCGCGAGTATCGATCGTATTCTGTGCTTATTTGGACTTAGCTATCTTTATTGATATTTTCTTTCAGTTAACTAAAGCGATATATATAATCTAATAAAAAACAGGCTGCAAGTATTTATGAATTGTCATCAATCATTAATAACAGTGACAGTACTATATCGCCAGTGCCGTGCTATAACTAAGAGACAGTTATTTTTAACCCCCGACGCAAAAAGAGGGGTGTTATAAGTTTGACCGCTATGCGTGTCTGTCTGTCTGTGGCACCGTAGCTCTTACACGGGTGGACCGATTTGAAGTCAACAATGTCGGGGGTTGGCCAACTTTTTGTCGGTTAGTAGTATACTTAACTGTCGTTGTAGTTTTAGTACAACATCGTAAATATAGTAGTTAGTTTCACGCTTTTGCATTTATAATATTCTCTTCTAAGTCTCTACACTCCTGGCAGTGGTCGTGATCTTCGATTGAGGGTCAGTGGACCTTAATGATGGCTTTCTTGGGACAATGGTGTAGTGGTTTCTCTTGCCTTCCACACAGAGCTGGAGTCTGGAGTTCGTAGTCGACAATAGAAAGCACTGCTCACTCTCACGTAAGGTCAATCAATCATTTACACCCCCTTGATCATTAGTCACCTTAAGATACCAACCGGGAAGAGTGTCCTATTCTCAAAACGGACACGGCAAGGGCAATATTATAGTAATATTAACAATTTACATATACATATACGAAATACGTGTATTTGTTAAAACTAACCCGGAACTGTTCACATTCACATATTGAGATAATTATATGTAATTTGAATACGAGGTACCCAGACAGATAGTCGCTCCTCGCAAAAAAACAGCTCTGTATGGCCGAAACACTTTTATATGTCAATTAAAATATATAATAAACTAAATGATGACATGAAACAATTGCCTTGGAAAATGTTCAAGCAAAAACTTAAAGCTTGGGTTGTTTCAAAGGGTTTCTACGATTTCTACTCAGTTGCCAATACTTTTCTTCTTTTAATCAATAATAAATCAGGTGACATTTTGATTATAATAAAAAAATAATAACTGTAATTTATGACATTTCCAATGCCAGATGATGGTGAAATATCTGACCCGATATTGTCTTCTAATTAACACCTCTTGTACCATATTTCAAGCGCAATATAGTTATTAGTATTTGACATCCTATGTACCTGACAGGATATTTATTAATAAAACATATAACTACCTACCTTACATAGATGTCGATGGTAATAGTAATATTATTATTAGTGGCATTGTATTAACCAGTAGCGTTTACCCGCGGCTTCGCACACGTAAATCATTAGGTCCAGCAGCTGAATTGAAATTTTGGGATTTTCGAAAAATTTCCGTGGGAATTTCCGAAAATTAAATAGTGGTACCCATTAACGTTACATTAAAAACAATCATGTCTAGCTTCATGACTCTAAGCCCAGCGGTTGTTAAATTGTTTCGAGATTTTATCCCTATCCCGTGGAAATATCGGAATAAAAAGTAGCCTATTTTTTATACCAGATGTCCAGCTTACATGCCAAATTTCATCCAAATCCGTAAAGCCGTTTCAGCGTGATCTTTCGTTACTCTTGTAACAAACATGATTACTCACTCACTCACTCACTCGCAAACTTTCGCATTTATAATAAAAGTAGCATAAATCATCAATGTAACATTCATAAAGCCTTCACCGCCTAAAGCCCACACCGCCCAGCTGCTCGTGACAGATGCGCCGCGCCCGGCGCAGGCGCAGCGCCCGCCCACCGCCTGCAGCACTTGACACTGTCTTCATTAGTCCGCAATAAGACATTATCCTTGTATGTTACAACCACCGCTCTGAGGTTTGTAAAATGATTGCTGTACATTTTAACTGATATTTTTTAAGAAACTGAAGAAAGCGTGAAATAAAATAAGTGAGCAAAACAAAAAATGACACAGAAAAAATAAAGTACTTAGACATATTACACAGGATACATTTATTACGGCCAAGTGCGAGTCGGACTTTCGTACCGAGGGCTCCTTACAAATTTGTAGGTATCTGTGAGTGTCCAATGTTAGCAAACCCCCTGTTTTAGATTTTAGATGATTACTAACATAGACCGATAGACACAAATTTTCCTTGTATTTAATTTTTTTGACATATGATATTTGACAGCTATTGCAACTCTTAATATTAGGTAATTTTGTAACACTAACAAAATAAAAACATAAATTTTGTACACCATGCATGTGGTGGTAGATTACGGTCATGTTCTGAATTATTAATATAACTATATTTTGTACCCGTTATCATAATAAATATATTATGATTATGATTATGCTTAAAGAATTAAAAATTTAGACTTTTCTTAGTGGTTGTTTTTATAGGAGCTATATTTTTTATTTAATGCGAGTTTTAGTTACAGTATATTTCAGTAAAATACTACTAGGAATGCGTTACATCTAATTCGGAATCACATAGTTTGCACCCCTTCTTTCTGTCACACGGTGTAGGATGGTCGTAGAAAGCAATAGTGAATGCAAGGGCGGGCGTTCGCACGTTAGACAATACGGCTGCCAGTCAGTTTGTTGTTTTTAATAACATATGGTGTCAAGTGCTAGTGAATTATCTCGTTTTTCGTTTATTATTCCATTTTGGGAGCATGACAAAATGCTCTCAACTCGCGACCGTCACAAATATGCTTATACACAATATCAGAAGCGAGCCATTAAAATGCTCAAGTCCAAAATTATTAACTTGATTTCTTCTTTCGTCGCTTATCAAATTAGAACAATTTAGTATGGACGACGAAAATAATAGGGGGGTAAAAAAGTAGCGATTTTTGTCGCTTAATCCTTGCGGGGCATGCGGAGGGCATTTGAATGCGGCGCTTTGTGCGCGCGCGCCGCCATTCCGCGCTGCCCGCTGCGCCGGCGCACCGGGACGCACTGGGAGGAACAAACGTTTATACTACACTCGAGACGTTTTCAGCCACATAGCAGCAAACGTGGATATGAATAGACTAGAGAGTAAGTAAGACTAGAGTAGAGTGGAGAGTGACTTACTTAGACAAGAGTGTAGAGTGGAGAATGAGTTGGACTAGAGTGGAGAGTCAAGAATGAGTTTGACCAGAGTAGAGTGTAGTGTGGAGAGTGAGTGAAACTACGAGTATGTCTGCTGAGTGAATATCAAGAAAATTTTAAATCAAAATAAACATTAATTTGTCAGCATGGTACCTAAATTAAAACCAGATTACACAGATGCAGAAATATTGAACAGGCGTCTTTTTCCATTTACTTTCCATCAAAAAAATCTCCTAATACTGATACTGCCAATAAAAAAAAGCATGACAATTGCAGTGAAAAGGCTCTACCTTGGCAAGAAGCCGTTATTGACTTATCTGTGACACTTGATAATTCGGTGATACTATTATTTTACACAGATCTCACAGTTTTGATACTTGCAATCGGGTTGCCAGCAATTTACGAGTAACTGCTTGCGTGTCACCATTGTGAGCTCAACTTATCTTACGCATTACCAAATTACGTATTACCAAATTACCAAGTATCAGAGTTAAGCCAAGGTTTCCCTGATTCAGTTTCTTCAACTGCAGCGTGGCCGACTTGCCCGAGCGCAGTGTGTCCCCGCGGCAGCTAACAAGGGCCAGCGAACGCCCAGTTTTTGCGCAGATGCAAACGCCGCGCCTGCGCACCGAATATTCAGACATAGTTTTTCGGAGCTATGAATAAATGAAATATTCATTTTTATTCAAAGTCCTCGTCTGCATTAGGTTAGGAGATGCAATGTGAGATTCCGTGCATAAAAACCTTATTGTGGAATGTGGAGGCCAATAGAAGTGTGGAAGGTATGGTCAAGCGAAAGAACAACTTATCATTTTACAAAGTGTACCTTACAAATGAAATAATAGTACGTCGCAAAGAGAGAGAGAGACTGAAGGTGATTTTCCACCGGCAAGGCGAGACGAGACGAGAATTGAAATTTGTATGGCGGCGCCCGCGGCGGCTCGCAGCGGGCGCGCGATAATGCATACAAATTTCAATTCTCGCCTCGCCTCGTCTCGTCTCGCCTCGCCGGTGGAAAATCACCATGAGGCAGCATTTCCACCAGAGATGCGGGAGAATGCGTTGCGAGGAATTAGTTCGTCATGAACGCTTCATTTACCTAGCCTTACTCCGCCGAGCTGTTTCCACTAGAGATGCGCTGAGACTGAAGCGCTTCTATTGGTTCATGATAAACACAATCCTCACAACACACCCTCGCATATCTATGGTAGAAACGCAGCCTTAGAGCGGTTTCGCACTAAATACGTCCGATTCGAATCCGATCCGAATTTGTGAAAATACAGACTGGAGTAGTCGTGGAACTATTTGTATGGGAGTTTAAGCACTAGATCGATTTTACCATTCGAATTTACCAAATTACAAATATAGTTGTGCGACTACTCCGGTCCGTATTTTCACGGATTCGGATGGTTGTAGTGCGAAACCGCTCTTATAGACTTTAGTTGGAAATTACCTAATACAGATTTATTTGGTAATGTGTCAAACACGACATCATATTAACATTTACTTACAGAAATACCGTACTGACAAAAAGTAACAGCTATACTATAAACTAGTTTTTACCCACGGTCTACCTAGAATTCGATTTCGAAATTTTCCAGGATCTCAAACTATCTCCGTACAAAATTTCGTCTAAATCGGTTCAGCGGTTTAATCATGAAGATGTAGTTAACAGACATATATACATTGGCGCGTCAAACTTATATTATTATAGCACCCCTCTTTTTGTGTCAAGAGTTAAAAACACACGATAACATTTCTATAATTTTTATTGTAATTTCTGTAATTAGCAGTATCTTGATGTTTAATAATGCCGCAGCCGCAGAACAGCCCTCTGCTCAGTAATTTAAACATTCGCGCAGTTAGATTGGATCTAAACGCGTTTGCATCGTATCCCACGGTACTCCCGAGCAAAAACTAAACGCTGGCCCCGAGGGAGGTGGGGGCTGCGGGGCGGGATATTCGCGCGCCCATCGCCACGTGCATACTGATGCTGCGTAATTGTCGCGAGCAAAAACTAAACGCATGATGATCGAGGAAATGCCGCCTGCGCCTGCGCGGGATGGCATCCGAGATACTGATTTTTGTTAGTACAAAAGTTTGTGTGTGTCTGTGTGAGTGAATGTGTGTTTGATGCTTTTTTACGCTAAAACCGCTGCATGAATCTTGATGAAATTTGATAAGGATCTCTGGGATAAAATAAGGTAGACTTTTTCTTCACCTAATCACTCGACTATGAATACCTACATACCTACTTACAGTGCGACTGGTACTGCTGGTGCTTTACCGGCCTTGCAAAAGGTGGTACTTTCGCTTTTTAAAGGCACTATTTATTTATTATTCTGATATTTTGGTATACCTAATATCTGTAGAGAAGTGTCCATTTAAAATCGCGAAATTTCAACCACAAAGGGTTCTTATGGATCATACCTAATGTCTACGATGTTAGTTCCAGGATCTCCCATGACAATTCGATAAATTTCCCAAATTTCAATCCAACTAGGTACCTTTATGGTTTAAGATATTTATTTTCTCAAAAGATTTACAAAAAAATCACTTATAGAGAAAAAAATCACTCATAGAGAAAACTTGACGAAACCCGCGGGGAAGCGCTACTCTTAATTATACACATGTCACTTGCAGCAAAAAGCGCGCCAACAGCCAACAATACCCCGGGATGCATAATTCATCGCATCCATGCGCAAATATGAGTGATCTTGTCTCCTGGACAATGGCGGTGCATATGCATGAGGGGGTTTTTGCCCCCCGCCCCCCCTTGCCGGTGCGCGGACGGCGGTTTAATTGCCATAAACGCTGCCTGTCATTTTCTGATTTAAGCATCGATGTTTTACTTTGCAGTTCGCTTTGCTTTACACCACTTTGCTTTTTATTTGCTCAAACGGAAGTGCTTTTTGTCATCATGATTATGGTCTGCCGAAAGACTGCTGGGTATAGGTCTTCCCGAAAGAACACCGCAAAAAATGAAAAACAATGTAGCTTGTTTTATCGCATAACACGTTCCAGGCGAGAGCTGGAATATATACACTAGGTGTATATAAACATATAAATATAAATAAATAACAATAAATTTAAACATCAAAAACCTGGCTGCCTTAAAAACTATCTGCAAAGAAGAAAACAAGTCTAGTGATCTAGAATCGTTGTGTACCTTAAAATTCAACAGGACCCATTCAAATCGTGATCAAGTCAAACATTTTCAGTGATTTATTTAAATTCCCCTTCATATTTATTTTCAGATCAACATACCAAATTTCATAGAAATTCGTCCGGCTGTACAGTACATTTATAATAAATATTAGTAGGATTCTTTAAAATGATATAGATGTATTCGATATATTACGAGTATTTGACACTCATTGACGACCCTTTTTTGCCCACATTGCACGGTTTATTTCCTGCACTAAGCCTGCACTGCATTTATTAATCGCTGCCGCAGGAAGTATAGGAGCGGATTCTCTCACACGCGAGATGCGCGGGCGCAGCGGTGCCGCGTTGTAATTGCGTGTGGCTCGAGTGCCATAAAGCAAAGCGCCCGAGTTTGAATATCCGCTCTGTGGGATGCTGGGAGGTATGTAGCTGGCTGCACAACAAGTAGGCTACACAACACAAGCTGTTTCTAATTTAATTTAAATATTTACTCGACTGCCCGACGGTTGGTTATGTTTTTCAAGCGTAAGTATGCATGTATGTCTCTTTCTTTGATCTCTTCTGTAGCCCAAACAGCTAGACAGACATAACATGTGTATATCATTGCTAGCAAAACATGAGATATCATTAGATTTGTCAGAACTATCGGAGTTACACAGGTTAGTTATTATATTTTATATAGGTAATGTCATCCGTGATTGTAACAATATGGGTGCCAAATGAAAGCTAATAATAAATTAGACAATATTATAGGTATAATGCTATAGGTTTCCGTGGGCTGCGGTGATTGCTTACCATCAGGTGACCCACATGCTCGTTTTTCCAACTACCTATTTGATGAAAAAAATTACAATTGCAATGTCTAACAAAAATAATTAAAAATATAGGTACACAGTGACGTGGTGGTTATAACAACCACTTGACAAATAGAGCCTCATTGGGTTGCCTTATTAATTTATATAAACCTAATCTAACTTAGCTTAGATTCTAGACACTCCTTAGTGCTAAACGAAAGTATTCACAAAATGCCTCTACTATACATAACATGTGCTACGGGATCCCGCCGCCTTTTGAAAATTAAAAAGTCATACCACAATAAGCGTACTTTTTCCCGCGCTTGCGCAGTAAGTTACCTGCGCCCGCGCTGATAATCTAGTTAAATTTATTTATTGGCCGGCGCGCACGCTCGCGGCCCCGCCGCCCGCAAAAAGAACAAGGATTTACTACTGCACCATAACCTTAATAACAGCCGCCTAGCGTTTATAAACTTCGTACTTCATCCTGTTTTACTTGCTTGGCTTTCTATGAGCAGATTCAAAAATACTGCCAGTTTTTCGTAATCAAATGCAAGCGCATTTCGGTGTAACCACACCGCGTGCGAAGGATATGTTTTTCATGAACCAATAGACACGCTTCATATGGGATATATAGATTCAGGGATATCCCTTTAAAGGAGAATCCAACAATCAACGATGATACTACACCAAACTTTATCAGCAACAAGCATGAGCAAACCACACGTTTCAAACGTCCATCCTTTTTCATCACTGCCGCAGTGAAAGAGACGCTTTTGAGCAACGTAGTTTGTTTTGGTGCTATTAAATCTAACGACTACTCGGATTCCTAATCAAACTCGCAGCGCGGAATGCGGCGCGAGCAAAAACGGGGGTCACCGTTTGGTCAACGTCGCGCGCCGCGTCATAGCCACGGATAACTGCAGCCAAAAAACAGAGAGACCTTAAGACTGACCAGATGATGTGTGTTTTGTTCTCATTTGCTTATGAAAGAGATGGAGAGAAAGATTTATTTACCCATATTAGATAAATACAAAAAAAAGTTGAAATTATATTCTAGTAAAATCTGAAATTCTTAACCGTCAAGTCTAGAAAGTTTACGGCTAAAACAGAGGTGGTAGACTGGTGTTCATATATTGACCTGTGGCCTCTCAAACAGAATGTCGTGAGTTCATCAAATGATAAAGTGATTCATGAGGAAGGTTTATGGACATTGCCAACGACGCACCCTGGCTCCACACGTGCGTAGTTTTAAGGAAAGGGAGGTGAAAAGTGTGAAGTTACCGACTTTGCTTGTAGATTTTCTTCATGTTCATATCTCTCATTTTACAAAATTGCACCCATACTAAACCGGGGTCACTGGTTTAACCTCCTGAGTCCTAACGTTTTTTTAACAAACTTAGTGCTTAAGACCTTAGTGGTTGACCTGCTTTGTTATTTTGAATATTGTTAAAAAAATCTTAGAATTCTTTATTCAATGAACAATTTGTACTTTATAAAGTACATTCGGCCGTTATTCTTAGTGTTAATTGGTCCTTTATAAAGTACGCGAAGACCCAGGAGGTTAAGATAAGAAGCTTAAGTCGGTTTCTGGCAAGTGGATGCGCCCGCGGCTGTGGGTCGGCTGCGCGCGCGCCGCCACGCGCTTGTAATGTTGTTTACCAACTGAGGGCCAGATGGACGAGAGAACTTCAAGTTTATTTTTGAATCGGCGAACTTTTTGTTCAAAAAGTGTCTTACTTTGTCAAGAACATTTTCTTAGGAACGGGTAGAGGTATGAAATAAAAATTAGTAGTAATAGTTCAGCGTTAAGAGGACATAATATTGTTGGGTGCCGTTAGTGTACGATCGCCTATTTGTCATCCCGGAATAAACGACAATATTGCACGACTTAATAATTCAAATCCATATCCAGGTCGCATTGTAACCGCACCTAAACCGCTCTTTTTGATTCTAACGTTTAAATTAGAGCACAGCTTCCAGTAACCCAGTAGTACCCGTTAACTAAGAGCTCGCTACACCGAATTCACGGCAAAACGGGTGTTACTGAGCTAACCCCCAATTTCAACACTATCAACCCTCTTATTAGCCTATAATACGCGCCCTTTCCCTCCTTCAGGGCTTTCTAGAACTAATATAAGCACAGGATAAACTGGAAGACATGTAAGTACCAATTTTCATTTGCTATGTTGGGTCGAACACAGAGAGATTCAAAAATATGTTTTAGACTTTCAGGATTTTCATTCATAATTAGACGACCGGATGGCCAAGTGATTAGAGAACAGGACTACGAAGCTTGAGGTCCCGGGTTCGATTACCGGCCGGGGCGGATTTGTATGAATAATAGGAATGTTTGAACTCGGGTCTTGGATGTTTAATATGTATTTAAGTATGTATTTATCTATACAAGTTATGTTTATCCGTTGCCTAGTTTCCATAGTACAAGCTTTGCTTAGTTTGGGACTAAGTCAATTAGTGTCAAGTCTCCCATGATATTTATTTATTTATTTAATTAGCACACTCAGGACTTGAATTTCGCTAAACGATGAAGTTTCAGCTTCATTGTAGCGACCGTGGTCACAAGTAGTCGTATACTGAAGTAAACGTCGAACTAATTTTAACATTATCTAAGTAAGCTTTAGGGGACAAACTTCTCCATAGTATTTCTTATGCTACACTCCCTCCCACAATAGACAAGCGCACGGTACTTTACCGGCTAGTGAAATGGAAAGAGCGTTTAGTCCTTCTCCACACCCCCCTACTTCCACCACTTCAAACATTAGTCAAAACAAAACCACCATAACTATCGATAGTTTCGAGTATGCATGAAAGAAAATACATGATCTACAAGATATGATTATGCCGAAAATACAAACTGAGACATGGATGCACAGAAAAACCAGAAAAAGAGACCAGCACTAGGAATCGAACCCAGGTCCTCAGCATTCCGTGCTGCGTGTTATTACCCCTAAACCACAGCTGGACAGGAATCTACACAAGAATTTTTCCTATACATATATATCTCAGGTTGCTTATTTCTACTTTGCTACTTAAGCACATCTATGTTGCGTCGACAACCAACCGCTCACCCAGACAAGAGATGTCGCTACTAAGCAATCAAATTATGATTGTTTTTTTTTTTGGAGTCTTTTTGTATTTTTTATTTAACAAACCGTAACAAATTTTGGAGTTGAAATAAAAAATACAAAAAGACTAAAAAACCAATCATAATATAATTATGCCTTCTCTGTCATTTTTTTATTTGTCAATAAAAAAATATTCATTATCATCATGTGTACCTTGAGTGGATGAGAAGAGCTTTTAAGTAGACATCGACAAAGAGTTAGTTACTGCTTAGTCAAAATAATTGTCACGCGACATTAGTTTCGCCACAAAATCAAGTAACAAAAACTCAAAACAAAAGACTATGCAAAACCTTACGGACAAAAATCCAAATTTAGCAAAAAGCTTAAGCCGTAATGTTGTGGGTTCTAATTTGGCCGGCACTTTAATCCTGCGCAGTCATCTGCATAATAACTTTCGTCGGGATTCAGATTATTTCGGACGACACCGTGTTATTAGAGGCATAATGCGCGCGCGCAGAGAGGGAGTGAGCCAGACGCGACACTTGATTAATCTTCGATATGCATGCTATCGTTGTGTTTAAGTTTCGAAGGCACGGGATAAAATCTTCTTGCCATTTTACTTATGCCGTGAACATGATTGTAAAATAACATCGCCCATTCATTTATATGTATGGATCACGCACGAATGTTGAGTTAAAAATTACAATTACAACATTATTGAGTAACCTCTCATGTTGCTGTGCCCTTGCTGGCTGTCACATGTGACTAATACCGAATTGTAACAACTGCTATGTGTAAATGTGATATGCAATGAATGAATAAATAAATAAATAAATCGTTGCTCCAATACAAAAGTGACACAAATAAAAAAAGGAAAAGGTTTTGATCTTTAAATTTTAATTATTAATTAGCATTGAAAATGCGTTTTTTGCAATAAACAAACTTTTTATTTTATTAGTGTCGCTTTTGCGTTTAAGCAGCGATAATGACCTAAGTACACATCAAGGTAGTGTTTATGGAAACACTTGGGATTCCATTAACGCAATGAGCTTAGTGAAAGGAATGACAAAGATAGCACCAATGAAAACATTTCTTATAAAAAATCCAGTTACAACTTTAAATGACTCACAAACAATTTATATCTGATGCTCAAAAAACAAGTGAAAAACATGCTTCAACCGCAGCAGCAGTAAACACACATTTCACACTTTTGTCCTTTATCATACAATTTATGGCTTGAATAAATAAATAAACTGACTGATACTGGTGGGATTGTAATTTTATAAATAAATAAATCGTTGTTCGCGGTTAACAATACCCAACTCAGCTAATCACATCGTACTAAATTTGCAGGTTGACCGTGCTCTGTTTACCCTCATTCTTGTGCTTCGACTGCGTCGACTCACATCTGGGACGCCTGTATATACTTAAGTCTACCCGTGATCTTATCTCATGAGGTGGTTGATACGTCGATACAAAGGAATTCATTAAAGGTAATCACAGATTTCATCCCGTAGAAAATATATCTGACGTGACCCAGTGACCTTGCCTTGTTGACACTGTCGCATCTACCCATTTTTATTCTTGCGACGGTACGCAAATCATGCGCCAGCGCCGCCCCTCGGATAAAAATAATTGCACCTGCGACCGCGCCATTATCTCAAACTATACACAATCACCGGCCATACTCTGCACGCTGGCAACATTCAAAACAAAACACATAAACTACATCGCTTTGGAAACCATCCATTGCTGCCCAAGCTCAAAAACGTAGCAATCTGATTGCAATTGCCGCGTTATGAATGATGGATATGCTTTCTGTGTCGTGATTTTGTAGGCAAGATGATACAGTGTGCGCTCATTACAATATTAATCAATGCTTTCACATCGGGCTGGGATAAAATAATAAATAAATGCGGTCGTAATGTTAGTTGTGCAATAGTAATGGGCAGGTTGCGCGGGAAATGATAGAGTGGAGACAGCCGACGACGCTGATTGCCGGCGTTGGAGACGAAAGCTTCTGGATAAAGAATATGCAGATCTGTGGAAGACGTCCACTGCAGAACAAAGGCTTCCCCCTTAGAACGCCATAATGAACGACCACAGATCACTTGCATTTTCCGGTTTCCCGAAAACCTCACGATGTCGTCCACCTGCCAACGCTTCGTCTTCCGGTTCGTGGTCTCCACTCGAGGACCTTTTTCCCCCAACGGTTCTTCGAGCGATTGTCGCCAGCCCATTGCCACATAATACATAATGTAAAGGTTTTTTTAATGTATTTTTATTTTTCGACAAATGGAGTTGTAACAGAATTTAAATTAAGGAACTGAAAGATACAAATTTGAAATTGATTTGAAATTAATTTCATTGTAAATTAAAAAAATGCAAAATAATAATTATTAATTAGCACAGTAAGATCCATCATCGTCATCAAATCAGCCAAAGGACGTCCCGTATTGGACATATTTAGGCCTCCCTCGTAAGTAAAATAAAAGAAAATGTCAAATATAATCAAAAAAAATCTTGATTGCGTCAAATGACGAATAAAGTTGGAGCTCAGCCCACATGTATGATAAGTTAAACTCTTTGTTTTTTCCTCCTTTAGTTTAACTGCAGACAATTAACCGTTTTTGTCGCAGCGTCATAATTTGTTATTGTATCAATTACCTCCCGCGGGCCAGTAATTGCATTGATGGGCCCGATTGGACGCTATTTAAGGAATCATTATTGATGTACTTGTTATACGACGTCACTAATGTGTAGCTTTATAATAATTAAAAGAGGGCTTTTGTTTCCACCAGAGATGTGCTAGGATGCATTGCGAGGACTGTGTTTGTTATGAACCAATAGAAATGCTTCATTTACCTATCTGATCTGAGCTGGTTCGCTGCTGCGCTGAGTGACGTTATGATAGGTAATGAAGCATTTCTATTGGTTGGTTGGTAATTGGTAATTTTTTTTTATAGGAAACCCCAGAATTCAAATTCAAATACCACAAGGCCTTATTTTCTAACCCACTTGAAATCACGAAGAAGTTCTTACCATGGTCAAAGCAAAAATAATGTTACTGGAGACCATAAATTTAAGAAGGGGAAATATGATAGGACACTTGATACGAATAAATTGCCGAAGGGGACATATTATTATGATAGGACACTTGATACGACACGACAATTTCTTTCTTAACCTAATGGAAGGCAAAATGGAAGGAAAACGAGGTAGAGGAAGACCAAGATTGACCTTTTTTAACCAGGTGAAGGAAAGGGTGGGTGTCGTGTCGTATCAGGAAGTCAAACAGCTGGCCAAAGACCGTGCGGAGTGGCGATTACTCCACCGACAAAAGCCTAGCTCTTTAAGAAGAAGACTTGAAATCACAATCTTTTCACATCTTCTTTCTCTCACACGGATTAAGACGAGGGTAGAAGACAAATGAAAGAGATATTTATTTGCTGGAATACGTTTGCATAAGAGTTTGATACGAGTAGGTATTGTCAGGAACAGTATTCAGTCGATGTACAAAATCAACGTGCAAAATTCAAATTACAATGGTATTACGATTTAAAATTCAAAAAGTCCTTAACACCATAGAAACAGTGATCATATAGCCATTCAGTCACCCTTGTTTTAAATAATCTACCATGCAACACTTTCAACTCGTCAGAAAGGTCGATAAACATGTTACAGGCATTCCTCTTATAGATGTCGGAGTGGCAAGGGCAATGGGTGGTCCTTATAGTAAACAGAAACGCTTTTAAGATGTACATACAAGCCCAGGGCAGGACTTTAAACTTTTTGTCAACGTCATCAGGTTAGACAATACGGTCTCAGAGCTTATCGTTATCACGAGCGAAGCTGTGAGTAAAAACTAGTGTTTAACAAACGTCTTATCAAAATGCGTTTAGATAATAAAAGAAAAGCAATTGTTTCTACGAGTTTAATCAATATTCTATTTGCTATGATAACAGTCAAAGCTGTTTATGTCTCATATTGTTTGCATATCCAATATCCATGTATGTAAAGACTTTATACAGGCGATAAAGGTAAAGTCAGAGCGTCATTTTTTCAGCTATGAGTTGCGTGATTTCTGCTCAACACAAAATCTGTTGTGCCGTCAGACGAGCGTAATTTATTCAGTTCCTTTCAACGCTTATACTGGGTGTCTGTGTCTTGCCATGCAATGTACCTAAGGTATACAATAAAAATTTGAGTATTTACCGAGCAAATTTGGAAGACAGAAGATAATGATAGAAGAAAATACTGGGTGAATCCACTCAATACTTTAAGACTGATGATTCCCTCGCCCCCTCTCGCCACGAACTCAAATTCAGCCGGGAATGGTCATATGAGTCCGCAGGCAACTCTAAAGAGTGGTGGGTGGTGAAAGGTGTTACCGACGACGATGAGACGAGCGTAATCTTTTGAGTTGTGAGTCGCGTATTTTCGGTCATGTAATTTCTGCTGCATTCGATTTCACACAACAGTCCAGTTTGTGCCACACTGAGTGAGTGCTGAATTGAAAATCAGCGCTGCTAGCGTTTAACGCACAGATATTGGATTACACTAGATAACGCAAACACTTCAATGTATGAAAACCAACCGTGTCACTTTTTTATTTCTACTGTGACGTCTCAAGAGCGCATTAGCGATGTGAATTCCCCGATGTCAGCGCAAAATGGATTCAAATGCGCCGCCCGCCCGCGCCGTGGGGCTCGAGTCAGTCACTAGTCATGATTAGTCAGTTAGCGGTCAGTCTTTGTATGGGGCCAACCTCGACGTTTGGTCGGGGTTCGGACACGCGAACTAGATACATTTGCGTAATCTAGTGTAATCTATATCTGTGGTTTAACGCCTCAGTATAATGCTGAGTCAGCGACCGTTTCGCTGTTGCTTGGACACACAAAATTGTGTTTTATGGTACTTTTTTTCATGTGTGTTTTCATGTATTTCTTTTAGTTTATTTGAGTAAATTTTGTTGTATTTGTGTGTCTTCCGTATTAGTGAATAAATGTCTTTCTTTCTTTCTTTGTACACAAATAGGACTTTTGTATGACACCAAAATTACGCGACTCACAACTCAAAAAATTGCGCTCGTCTGGCTTCACCCTTATACGATTAAAACTAAATAAGTTATGAGTCGAGGAGTGTTTGTTTGAGTCATATCTAATAAAATTCCGTCTGCTATTTGTTTTGCACTCGGACCGATTATCAACTTATCGGTTGATGCTTGTTGTATATTTAAAGTAATCTACAACATACTATTACCAGAGCCGGAGCCAGTGCGGGGCCTGTAGCAAATTTTATCATGGGGCCCTTGATTTGCTTCAACTTTATAGTACCTATAAATAAAACATAGTCGATCATTTTCATACCAACCATCTGTGTCTTTCTCGACAGCTTCGTGTTGGTTTTGTGGTGGCAGTATGTACACATTGATTTAAAAAAAACATGCCTCTATCTAAACTGTCATTTTTATGATCAGATAACATTGGTCAGCGGGGCCACATGGCTAATCCGCCACTGACTATTACTACTAATAAAACTAATACCATTAATATAAATGAACCCTGGTGGCCTAGTGACTTGACCTGTGGCCTTTCAAGCAGAAAATCGAGGGTTCAAATGCTCGCACCTCTGAGCTTAACCAAATTTACCACGAGCTTTACGGTGAAGGAAATCTGCACAAACCATCGAAGCAATTCAATGGTGTCTGAAGTTAATTTTTTTAGGTCCCTACCTATGTGCATGTATAGTTATGTCCTTGTATTAGTCGAACAAACTGAATCACGCACATATCAGGGTTTTTTTTTATTCGACTGGATGGCAAACGAACAAGTGGGTCTCCTGATGGTAAGAGATCACCACCGCCCATAAACTTCTGCAACACCAGGGGTATTGCAGATGCGTTGCCAAACTAGAGGCTTAAGATGGGATACCTCAAGTGCCAGTAATTTCACTGGCTGTCTTACTCTCCACGCCAAAACACAACAGTGCAAGCACTGCTGCTTCACGGCAGGATTAGCAAGCAAGAGGGTGGTAGCAATCCGGGCGGACCTTGCACAAGGTCCTACCACCTTGTGGTGGAAATCTTTGTGGCTTTGTGCTACTAATGTCATATTGACATTCCATACTTTTGTCAAGGAAATTATAGCGAAATTGATCATTAAAAGGTTCCGCCATGGTAGGTACATACATAAATCATGTGGTAAGGTGTTCAATAAAGAGTCATTTTATTGTATTTTACCACGGACTTTTAATTCAACTGTCGAATCCGAAAGGTCACACGTATGAAACCACGTGTAAAATGTAGTTGCTCATAATAACCACACCTTGCCATTAAAGTTTCTATGAAACACGTGGCGGATAAATACGGTATCGGCTTACGAAATTATGAATATGTTATTCACTATTTACAGCAAGATATAAGATAAATATCTAGGAAACGTGAATCAAATTTGAATGCGATAACGAGTCGCCAAATTTAGAATAAACACTTGAATGGATTCATGATTGTTTGTTTTATAAATAACTTATAGTTTAAGTCATATCTGATAAGTTTTCGGTAGATACATGTGTCACTAGATCTAGTTTATCTACAAAAGCATCACCATCATTTTGATTATCATATTATCCGCCCGTAAGACATCCTGTTGGATATAAGTTGCTTCGGTTAGAAGCAGCCTGCCTCCACCGCGATACAACACAATACAATACAAAGACTCTTTATGGTACGCCACAAATAGTAGGCAATACAGAAACAGGTACACAGAGAGAAAAATTACAAGATTAGCAATAGGCGGCCTTATCGCTTAAGAGCGATCTTTTCCAAGCAACGTTTTCGACAGAAAGAAGTAAGGACTAAATTACAGGAGGAGGACGTGATTGTGGTTGAGTGTGGAAATCTCCACGCGTATTTGGGGTGAAACCAATCGATCGTCATTTTTTGAGTTGTGAGTTGCGTATTTTCAGTCCTGTTATTTTGGTTTCATTGACGCAAATATGACGCAAACTGGGCTTTTGTATAAAACCGAGTGCAGGCTGCTGGAAACTTGCTATGCTAAAACTAAACATTGTGGCTAGCTTTTATAAGTTAGTGCTCGTGTCTGTAAGGTTAACCGGGCAATCACCAGAGGAAGTAAAAGCTCCAGCACCGACCCGCGCCTTCTAAAATCACAATACGGTCCAGATATTATTATAATAGTGCAGTGAATGGCAGCGGGCAAACACAGTGGTTAGCCCGGGATGCGCCCATTACGCTGCGCGGGCGCACCGGCCGCCTGCGCCAGGGCTGCCCACCTCATACCTCTAATAATGTTTTCAAACAATATTTGTAACAAGAGTTTACCCGCGGCTTCGCACGCGTACACTATTCGATCTGGTAGTTACAATTGAAATTCCGAATTCCGGGATTTTACAAAATTCCTCTTGGAATTCCCAAAATTTATATCGTGATCTTCATTGAGGTTGTGTTAAGAACACCGGTACAAAATTGCATGACTCTAAGTCCTGCAGTCCGAATTTCAAGATTGTATCCCGTGGGAATATCGGAATAAAAAGTAGGCTATATGGTATTCCAGACGTCCAGATACCTATATACCAAATATCATGAGTCTAAGCTCAGCGGTTGTTATTTCGAGATTTCATCTCTATCCCGTGGGAATATCGGGATAAAAATGGCCTATGTGTTATTCCAGATGTCCAGCTATCTACGTACCAAATTTCATCCAAATTCGTCCAGCCATTTTAGCGTGAAGGAGTAATAAATATACACTCACACACACACACACACACACACACAAACTTTCGCATTTATAATATAAGTAGGACTAACAGCACTGCGCTCCAAAATTCGTATTCTGTAATCACATCTGTATGTGGTTGTCAAACCCGCTGAGCTGAAGTGGGACTGGGCCAGACATGTATGCTGCATGAATCCGGACCGATGCGGACGAATCGTTACGGAATGGGTTCCGAAGGAAGGCCAAAGGAGCAGCAGACCCAAGTGATGGTGGGAGGACCTGAGCGCTTTTTAGCTCGATTGGCGCATGCCCAGAATAGGGAAGAGCCTTTTTTGTGGGATAAGTAAAAAAAATCGTAGATTCGTCTGCTGTTTAAGATTAATAGGTACTTAATAAGTTTTTAAAACTAACCTTTTTTGTTGACTATACATAAAGTGAAATATTCGTCTAATGCCAAAGTGCCAACAGCTAATTATATGAAAAAAAAACTATATAAAATAAAGTTTCAAATAAAAAGTCAATTTCTATCCATTGTTGCTATTTAATTTCCGCGCAATGGAGAGAAAATCAAACTTGTTCATTAAACTCATTTAACTCTCGACGTAATTATCAACCCTCGCCTGCTACTCAGGCGGATATAACGCCACGTTAACGGTTAAAATGGCACGTATTATGCACTTTTTGTACAATCTACTACTACTTTGACTTTAAAATACCAAAATTTAGATTCGACAAACAACTGCGCTGGCAGCCCTGGCTGCGCGCGCGCCTGATTGGATTTGGTTTAATAACCATAAAGCACCTGCGCGCGCAGGTCAACCGCCGCCATTACTGCCCGCTCGCTATTATGTCAACTACGAGTAGAGTCCGACCAAACTTTCGGTTACGGTTTCGGTTTCGACGAGTTTCGGCGAAAAATTAAAGTTTTAATATGTATGAAGGTCTTTGATGAATTAAACTGATGAAGGTAAATACTTTATTGTACAATCAAGGAAACTGAGTCACGTACCAGGATGGAACCTTTTCATAACCAATTTCGTTATAATTTCGTTGGCAGACATTAGTAGTCCAAAGTCCACATTGGTACGTGAATCGGTCTTTGACTGTATAAAAGTAAAGAAGGAAACACAATTGACTAATGTTGAGATACATGTACTAAGACGAACTTATTCCTTTAACCTGTACCAGTCAACCTTTTAGTAGATGTGGAGAGTATAGTTTATTTCGGCAGTAAATGTGTCAAAATTAGTAACGAAACTGAAACTAGGGTTCGTGGGATTTCGTGCAGCGTTCGAGAACAGTCAGCATAGTGTAGAGGCTGATTTGTCTTTACTTTGCTTTTTTACGGTTACCAAATTATCAATTTAGATTTTGTTGTTTTCATATAGCACAGAACACAATCAGTTGGTCTGTGGCCTGCCATATCGAATAACGCTTGCTCATGAAACACAAAATTAAAATAGTTAATAAGCAAACTAAAGTAAACGCAAGTACCTACCATCAGCCAAATATGTGGTCTCCCCCTAAAGTTGATAATCGTTTTCATGTGATAAAACAATAATGCCAATAGACGTGTCTGTCAACGTGAAAATTCGATTTTAGCGACATATTCATTTGATAGGAACTTCGCGCTTCGCGCGAGCAGAGCGGCGGCGCGCAGTGCGCGTGTTGCAGCAGCCGCTGAGTCGCGTTGCTCTGTAGACGATGAGCTACGGATTAGCCCGAAACATGTCGAGCTAAACTCGATTTAAGACGTGAGTTATCCGGGTTGATAGACCACCTGTTTGGCTAATGGTACAAAAAAGATATACTAGAGTCAACCTCTATAGTATAAAGTTTCGGTTTCGGTTTTACAATCTACTGGTTTCGTCTGGACTCTAACCGCGAGTGTAGCAGACATTAATTTTCTACCTTCACCATGGTAACAAGCTATTGAGTACCCTAATTTGAGTAACGGTGCGATTCGGACTTATATTTTGAATGGAATTAAATTGACACACGATCATCGTACGGTTGAAGAAGCTGCGAGAGCCAAGGTGGAACCTTATTATATCACAACCACATTCACGATAATTTGTAAGATTATATGGAATTTCAACGTGTCATTTAAAGCGATATGGTTGCACCGACGCGCTTCAGCTTATTCTATTGCGATTCCCAGCGTGTTGGACAATACGGCCTCAGATTTCAATAAAGGTGAGTTAAATAGGTACTCTATGGGGTCTTACAATGCTGCTAGGTTTCCCAGAAAAAAATGTTCGCTGGTACAGGCACTTACCTTACCTTAGATACCTACTTTTTGTTTGCATTTGAATTCTTTTGTACCTATAGCAAAGAGGCAGATCCAAATAACTGCAAAAATGTAGGTACAATTTAATTATTAAACGAGACTAAAAATACACATACTCGTATTATCAAAAAATAACCATAAGTAAAACCTAAGCTATAAACTAAATCATCATCATCCCAGCCTATATACGTCTCACTGCTGGGCACAGGCCTCCTCTCAGAACAAGAGGGCTTGGGCCATTGTTCCCACGCGGGCCCAGTGCGGATTAGGAACTTCGCACGCACCATTGAATCGCTTCGCAGGTTCGCGCAGGTTTCCTCACGATGTTTTCCTTCACCGCAAAGCTCGTGGTAAATTTCAAATGTAATTCCGCACATGAATTTCGTTAAACTCAGAGGTGCGAGCCGGGGTTTGAACCCACGACCCTCTGCTTGAGAGGCGATAGGTCAAACCACTAGGCCACCACGGCATGCTAAATAAACTAAATACCCAACTTAAAAACTTGATACCACCAACTAAATTAAATCTAAAAAGGCCCCCCGTGGCATGGTGCCCAAAAGGCTGGCAGCATTCCTTCGTTGAATGGCGATGGATGAAAGAGATAGCTAAAAATTGGTTACCTAACACTTCTCACTCTGCCGCAGCGTTTGGGTTCCAGGTGCTAGGATTGCTGGTATAGACTTAAGAAGTCCAGTAGCAACGGGCATAGCTTGCTTCAAAAATTTGGAAGATGAGCTAACCGCTGCAAATGGCATCCTGTAAACTCTACCTTACGTTTTACTTTTTCAACGTATCACGTACACCTCGCCACTTCAAAACAAGAAATTTACTGTCTCGTTTTCCATGCATGCCATATTTAGATCACACTTTTATTTAGACTAACGGATCTCCAACAGCGAACCATTACTGATCAAATGGTAATTACTGACTAAGTCCATCCCCAGCGCGGCCACCCGCGATCCCGGAATGCGCTGGATTCGGTTTCCCCCGTTTCCCGGGATTTGGGGCAAAACGCGGGAATGCGCCTTATTCGGCGGGACTGCTGCTAATTACCAGCGCGGCCTCCCACAGCTCGGTCATTTGCTACCAATTAAAAATACACAATGCAAAGTAATACATGAGTAAGTAGTTTCCAATGTAAAAAAACCGGCCAAGTGCGAGACGGACTCGCGCACGAAGGGTTCCGTACCATTAGGTATTTATACAACATTAGCAATTTATAAAAATTACGTTCGTCGTATGGGAGCCTCCTTAAATATTTATTTTATTTTAATTTAATTAATTATTAATATCGATTGTTGCCGTTATTAATATCGAGCAAAAACACGGCAAAAAAATCACGTTTGGTATTTGCATCTTTTTGAGTAAATACCTCTTTGGATAATTAGGTAATAATTAAGTATACATAACTCCGCCGATACCGAGGAGCAATACTCATAAATAGTCTGGAAAAATAACTAAAACTTTATTGCGATATCGAATTGTTGACATAAATATCAATAGATCAATGTGTCGCGCATTCAATTGGATAAATGCAGTCGTGAGATCACTAGATCAGCTAAATACGGTTAATTTGAAAGTTTACTTGAATCAATGAGCAGCTTGCAGCAGCAACAACTCCAGTAGGCATTTTTTTCTTATATAAACTGGTTGAAATTGTCATTTATTTATATTTCCTTGAAGATATTACGACAGCTTCTGAGACCTCTCTCAAATTGTCACCATAATTCTGACGTTATTTTGCTTGCTTGACTATGAAGGAACTATGATATTTCCATCAGAATCAAGCAAGCGGAGTAAGTAGACCCCCGAAGAGCACTGCTGACCTGGTCAAGTCTCAGGAGTCGGTCTGGCCATTACGCCATTGTTTAGGAAAGGCCCATGTACATAACCGTCTTCATCCAAATTGTCAGTTTCAACACCAGCTTCCTGGGACAGCATTCCCGGAGCAGTGCAACTTAGGATCTTCAAAAAACGAGCCTTTCAGTCTCTCTAGGGGCCGGCAATGCACCTGTGATATCCCTCGTGTTGCGAGTGTCTACGGGCGGCGGTGACTGCTTTCCATCAGGTGACCCGCATGCTCGTTATAAAGAGCAGGCCGCATTTGCAACGAGTTAAGAATATCTGATTATTATACTTTTATTCAAAATCTCGGCGAACAGGCTATAAATATACTTAAATAATGAGTCAATCGCAATTGCAAATCATTTAAAACTTTTACTTGAATTAAGTATTCAGTTTAACTTACCCAGCTGGCTATACTATACCGGAATTGTTGATAGCTTGTGTTCATCACAGCGTAAAACATTCTGTCAATTAATTTCAATGTCCACCCCTTGCAGTCAGATCTTTCATTCGATTACAATACCTGATGAACGCTAAACGGAAGGTTATGGCTTTTTAATTCTCTCTAATTGGTGTCCCATCAGACTTGAAGAGCGTATGCGGGGACGATTTAGTATCAGTGGACGTGGGTGACTCATTCATTTAGTTAATTTATTTAAATTTAAACGTGCTAATACAAACATCTGCTTAAGTGGGTTAGACTTTGTTTGATTTACACGATGAATTTTATTTTTAACAAAAGTTTTTCTTTCTGATTGTACTTTGATTGACTTAATATTGTCGACCAGCTTACATATTACTTATAATTATGTTTTATATTTGTTATTATTTATCATACGGTTTGTCTACATAATAGTATATATCATCATCATCATCATCAGCCGGAAGACATCCACTGCTGGACAAAGGCCTCCCCCTTATAGAATATATATAACCTGGTAATTATTTTGTCATTAAATTGTTTTTAATTCATACATTATTTATCGAAAAGGTAATAATGTAGGTTTGTTTGATACCCTCATATGTATCATG
The DNA here is from genome assembly GCF_025370935.1 of Choristoneura fumiferana. Taxonomy (NCBI): domain Eukaryota; kingdom Metazoa; phylum Arthropoda; class Insecta; order Lepidoptera; family Tortricidae; genus Choristoneura; species Choristoneura fumiferana. The sequence continues at coordinate 20,732,669 of NC_133481.1, read as the reverse complement.
TCAACGTTGCCCTTCAAGTTTGTGAATTTTTCAATATAATATTTTACATAAAATTACTGTAGGTATGTCCCACGTGTTTAATTACTTTGTTCGGAAAAAAGCTCAGTGGAGGTGTAAAATGTTTCCATCGCCAACTAAATAAATTGGAGATATATTGTATAAAGTCCCCAAATGTCTAAAAAATATAATTCTGAAATATACATTTCGGTAACCATCAAACTTTTGGATTCCAAAGACAACCCAAGGCCTGCCGCCTCCAACGTTAGCTCTCACGCATTGTCACTCTGAAGAAGTCTAGTTCCCTATCTGAGCGTGCTCTCCAGTGTGGCCTTACCTCTGTATGACCCGCATTAATTCTAGTCCGTACCGTACTTTTTCCGCTTCCCCGTATCGGACCACACGGCCATTCAAACCGGCGCGGAATGCGGTTTTTGCCGGACGGCAGTCCGCGGCTGCCACCCGCGCGCCCATGGTTGTTCTATCACTGATCATCATCATCATATCAGCGGACGGACGTCCACTGCTGGACATACGCATCCCCATAGACCACTAATTGCTTCGGTTGGATACGGCCGGGACCCACCATGAACCTTTTACCAGTTTTTAAGTAGGTAGTCACTAATGCTTTCATCGTTTATACAATACAATACAATAAAAATATTCTTTATTGCACACTATAAATCAGTACAAAAACTTATAATATAAATACTTAGATTCAGGGTAGATAATAGGCGGTCTTATCGCTTAAAAGCGATCGAAAGCTTCGAGACAACCATTTGGGTACAAAAACTTATGGTTATGTCAAACAAAAATAGGTCGCGGAAACAGAAACAGAGAACAAGAACAAAAAAAACAATAATATTAAAATAAATACAAATGATATAATTATAATAAATACATACATACAATACTTATACCATACATATACTACTAACATAAAATAGCAATATAAATTGTCAAAAGGCTATAATGGAAGAAAAATGATAAGAAATTAGGAAATAAAATAAATAAACACAGAAAGACTGAGGACAGAGTTAAGAAGGCAGTGTCAAGAAATGAGCCTTGACGAGTTTTTTGAAAATAGGAAGACTACTCCTATACTACTTCAACTACTATACTACTACTTCACTATTATACTATTACACTATACTATTTTTATTATACTATTTTTATTTATATTGTTGTATGTCGGTATCTCATCATCAGTCGGAAGACGTCCTCTGTTGAGCAAAGGCGTTTCCCTTAGAACGGCAACTCGCCATTTGCATGCACCGGTTGCCCAGTAACTCTGGTGATGCCATCAGTCCACCTAATGCAAACCATGTTCTATGTGTGTGTGTGTGTATATCTATCTGCGGATGAAACCTGTACCTGCGTTAATATCTACCACAGTGGAGCGTGCTAAAATATCTGACACGTCCTACCGGCACTAGAAATAGAGTCGCATCAGATATTTCTGCACGCTTTGTAGTATCAGATATTGGTGCTGGTAACTGTACCAGCAGTATTTTAAATAGAAAATTACCTGACAAAATTTAAAACTGTCATTTTAAAAAGCACCCAGTTTTAGACCATTCGTTTAGACAGGTAAATATTGTTTTAATGACACACGGTAATGCTGGTCATAAGTATTCGATATTTTGACGGATCTACCGACGATCATGGCGATATGGTTATCGAAATATCGGGAGTTCAATAATGACCATCACAGTACACATACCGTGATACATAATAATGGTCATGTCCAGTGACACTACCTACAAATGAAACGGATACAAAATTCAGATCTATTGTCAAGAAGACATTAATATCTAAGGCGTATTATAAAGTTAATGATTATATCATGGACAGGGATATTTGGTAATAATTCCGATCCGCATAGCGATCCCTTCAAATAGCGAACCTATATACTGTGTTAAAAATAAAGTTGTGTTAAATACTTGTGGTGTATAGATTATCATTTTATAATATTGTAAATCTGTTAAAAACCATTGGATTCTTGAGGTTAGTGCAGTTTCCTCAACCGATGTTTTTCCGAACTGGTGGTAGATTTTTTTTGACATTCATAAGTGCTTGTTATAGCCTAAATTGAATAAAGATGTTTTGACTTTGACTTTTGACTTTGATTTTTGATTTTTAACTTTGACTTTATGTGAAGTTAATTAATAATACTCGTATAAGGGCGTAACAAGCCTCTTAGGATTCCGTCCTCAGTCGACAATTCCGTCCCCATTCGAGACTTCATTTTTCAGCAATGCGTGGAGGTATCATGCCTACAACTTGCCTGAGAATCAAGACCTATTATTATAGGTAGAGTAGGTACAGACCTACCTACTTCCAATTGTTCTAGAAACTTGAGATTAGGTATGAATAAGAAAAATCTGAAAGTTATTTTTTTATGCTGTCAGTACCAAACTAATCCAAAATGTCACCAAACTGCATATATTTTGCCCAGACGCAGAGCTCTGCTAGCACTAGATATTCACTGGATACCAACAGCACATACATAACCCTCGACGCGCCAGTCCGACACGCACTTACCAGTTATTTTTAATTGAAACATCTCTAAGTCATTATTACGTTATTACAGCAATCTAAAGGCAAGTGACTCAAGGACCAAGGCTCATTATGCCTCGTTACACGCCGTCATTGTCGAACCAGGAACCATCACATTGACAAACCAACTTATAAATTATTCCATCTATTAAAGCCGCGATACATCGGACAACTCGGTGCGCGCGCGCAGCCAATGGCGTTAGACGCCCCGCCCCGCCACGCCCCCCGCCTCTGATAGCTCTACGTCAGATAGAACAGTCTTGAGATATCCAGCAGTACTTTCCTCCAGTGTATTTTCCATGGGCGCCCGTCATATCGCCTAGCGATTGTTTGTCCTAATGTAAAATTATCGATTGTCTTAACACCTGTAACTGATAATATTTCAGAATACCTCGTGTGTTGGTTACTTGGATTAGTTTTGTTTTGTTTTCCAGCAAAGCCTATAGTTTCAGCATAATTAACAATTAGAACATAACTAAGGTCAAAGAACCATTCGGCGATCGATATACCTATATATACTTAGACCCATTTTTTCATTCAACTAAACTAAACTAAACATCAAACTCGCGGGTCAGGCCAACGACCTATTTCCAATAATTTATTAGTAGGTAAGTATAATTATATTCTATGGAAACCTAAATGTTTCTCTTGAAGGTATTAGAGAGCGGACGAAGCCTCGGGTCGAAACTAGTTTATAGTTATAAATTGAGTTAAACTCAAAATTCGAAGCAAGTCAGTGGATATAGCTATCAATATGATCGAGAGTATTTAGACTTGCTCGGCTGCTGGACAAAATATTCTAGTCTAGATTCATTTTGTTTAATACCTACTTTCTAGAAGGTCTCGAAATTCCGCCATTTAAAAGACAGCTCATACAAGATCCTATCAGGTTCAATTAGCTCATCAAGATAACTGTAAAATGACGACATGAATTAAGCATTTAGTTACCACCCCAACATTCCATATCAATCAAGAAATTAACATTCCAGTTGATAAGACGATGCATATTGTTTAGATAGCCAATCGAACGCGATCAGCAAAATACTTGTTTACACCTACCCCTCTTTAGTGGCCAACTGACGTTCCGTTGTGTTTATCTTTGTAATTAAATTGTGTACCTAGTTATTATTTACAAGCGAAGCGAGCAGGTGAACTTTAAAGAATTACCTGCTTCAAAATATGGCTTCTCCATACTGACCCATTTGGATTGATCAGTGATCACCCTATTCAAATGGGTCGGTATGGAGAAGTCATAAACTATGAGAGAGCGAAATCTGTTCTTAGGAACCATGGCGCCGATTTTAGATTGAATATAAATGGCAGTCTTTTTTTAACTCTCATTATATGAGTATTGATATAAATAGCATATATATACTCGTATCAACGAAGGATCTCTTCACTAGTTCCACTCTAGTTCCACTCGATGAAAGTTGCACCAATTTGCACCAACGTTTGATCCTGTTCTCTGGCCCGGTGTGCCCCGACCTGTCCCATTGTACTGCCTTGTGCGATGTAAATGGTTTACCCTTGAAATGTCGACATACTTTTAATCGAATATCATTTAAAAGTCAACGTTTCATATTTTTTCATTTTGAAATGAAATGAAATGAAATTGAATTAATTTGCATTAAGCGTGGGATTACATTGATGTCAGTTATTCGTATTATAGAACACACACTTAGCTATTTTAAAGCATGCAAAATTTATCGTCCTTAAACTAAATGTGAAGCTAAAATTACATAATGTCGTATATTCATTACCTGGAATGATTAGAATGAGTATTTTTAATTCACCGATTTTTAACTTATGGAAATAATACTTAAGAGATTGTTTATTTGGCAGATACTTACCTATTCATTTCATATTTTATTATTTCATACTTTTTTTTAATGTTGTAAATGGTACATCTTAGAATATTATTTTAATATTTATCATTTCACTACTTCAATTATTTTTTTGAAGTCGCAGTTCTAACCTAACCTACTTGCCTGGTAGCGATGTATTTTTGTTGGGGTCGCAGTTCTAACCTAACCTAACCTACTTTTCTGTCAGCGGTTTTTTTTGTTGGGATCGCAGTAAGTCTATCTTTATTAAATTAAGGCTATATAGGTCGGTAGATTCATTCACGATGACGCGTGCCGTGGTTCTTATTACAATGTCATTAATGGCTAATTTTGACAAAATCACGCGTCTTCGTGGATGGCACTATGAATAGGTAAGCACTTAGGTAGGTATGAATGTCAAGAAAAACCTACCATCGGTTCAGAATAATCTCTGTTGAGAAGAATCCGGCAAGAAATTATCTTAACCTAAACCTTTCACTCACGTAACATCTGTAAAAGACTTCAAATAAAATGTACAAACCAGTATCTTACCAACTCTTTCGCGCAAGCCCAATCGTCAGCGAATGTTGACCCGCTTCCACTGGAGCCTTCACGGCTGAATGATAAATCAGTCGCATATTAATGAACTAATAATTACAACGCTTTACATGCTATTTCAATTTCAAATCATTGTTTATTTTATCCATGATTTCACAAATGAAAATCTTATTTAAGTTTGACCGCCATGTGTGTCTGTATATCTGTGTGTGTGTGTGTCGGTCTTTGGCACTGTAGCTCTTAAGCGGATGGACCGATTTGATTGCGGTTTTTTTTATTTGAAATCAGGTTTTCTAGCGATGGTTCTTAGACATGTTTCATCAAAATCAGTTTAGCCGTTTTTGAGATATTTGAACTTTTTGACATTGGAACGAAAATCAATGATGTTGTTTTATGTTTTATGTCTTGATAATTTGTAGACAATACAGTTCACAAAAATAATGTTAGTTGCCATAATTTTTCATCTGATACATTGTTTTCCTTTCAAATAGTAAGTTATTAGGTACTTACATACTTGTAGTTTGGCTTAGCATATATGTGTGTGGACATTGAATCTCATCACTTAACTTTTTTTATCTTCGTCGTCTCTATTTCACTGCTGTGAATAATTCTCAGAATTTTGGTACACATCCATATCCAGGAGTTTGACATTGATGTTAGCATCACCATCTTGTAATGACAAAACGCACCCCCAATATAATTATTACTTAAATATATTGCTAAATTACGACGACGTTTCGGCCACATAGCAGCCATGAGTCACGAGTAAGATAAGTAGACATTTTGATTTTGATGATCATAAGAATACACACAAAAGATTCTCTAAAACAATTTCGAACACAAAATTGTCTAGAAGTTGTCATACGACATGTTCACATCCTGGATGGCGTGTTTGAGTATTGATTTCATTTTTAACTATTATAGTTCATTATCCAGAATCTAATACCTTTAAAGGAGCAATTCTTGTATATGAATACATTTCGGGGATCTCGAAAACGGCTCCAACGATTTCGATTAAATTTGGTATGTAGGATAAAAAATCGATCTAACTTGGTCTTATCTCTGGGAAAACGATTGTTACCGAGGTTTAGCCCGAGCAAAGCTCGGTCGCCCAGGTACTAGAAATCATTATGACCGCAATAATCTTGTGAGATTATTTGTAGTGACCAGTATTAGTTCTTCTTCGATTAATATGTGTTACTATTTGTTCATAACTCATTATGTGACCGTAGTGACGCATCGTCGGCGCTTGAGCAATAACTCAGGTGTTATTGCGACTTTTATTCGAGTTGCGGCTGTTACCTGGTCATTTGGCTGTCTTTTAATGGCAGTTGCACTTTGGGAAGCGTCCGTACAGCTACAGAATGAGACAAGTTTGTCATACCAGCGTCGGATGTGCTAAAAGAGCGGAAATACAACGTGTATTGAAATGAGACTTTAAGAACGCGCCACCACACTTGCGCTAATAACTCATTTAATTCGAAGTCAACGTTACGGACCTAAATTACAAATATTAAGAATAATAAATAAAACTAAAACAAATTACCTACTCAAAGTACCCCCCCTTAGGCAAGGTCCCGAAGATGCTGGCAGCGTTTCCTCTTTGAGTACCTAGCTAAGCTAATTCTTTGTCCGAGGGAGCTGCTAGCTCTTCGGTCCCCTGTGACGTCTACTAACATTTAGGATAATGTCTTTGAAAAGTTTGAACGTGCTAGGACCCCATGGACCAAGGGTCTCAACGCCGAATGGGACAATGTCGTATCCGGTGCCTAGACCCTTATACTTGGACAATTATGCTGCACCGGCCCTGTCAGTCTTTAATATTTGCAGGTGATTAACTAAGTTTCAATTAAAATTCTGAAAAAATACAGTAGCGTTCAGTCAAACTTTTACAACCGCCTGCTGAAATTTTCCACATCCAGATATTTTTTTAAAACCCATACTTTACGCTTCCTTACCTTACCTTACTTTGTAGCCCGATTATGATCGAGTGTTGACCTGTTTCTACTGAAGTCTTCATGGCTGATTGGTATCAATTATTCACATCTTAATGAAGTAATGATTACGAGTACGAGGAATCAATAGTCAGCGAACTATTTCCATTTCAAGTATTTTTTTACTTTATCTAGTACTAGTTGTTGCTTGAGGCTTTTCCAGTAGCAGTTTGCAGTATTCTAAAAGTAAAATCTTGTCGCAGCAACAATAAAAAACAATTCAGTGCAGCGATTCGGAAATTTTATTGCAGAAAAACACACTACATCACAAAAAAACACAGTGAAACATAAATAGGAGAAAGAGAAAATAAGAATATATGCTGTAGTGTGATGCAAAAGGGACTCAGCTCAGCATGTGTAGCCCTGTGACAGAGTGCAGCGCTGGTTTCAGTCATCGATTCGAAATTATGCGCCTGTGCAGCTAATAGCATCAAATATATCATGAACACCGTATGGTTAGTGGTAAAAGGTGTACTTATAAATAAGTATTTTTGAAGTCTTGGTAGAGTACCTACATAAATTATATACCTTGACTTTACATACATTTCAGCGATTTATTTTTAACTAGCGCACGGGTATAATTTTCAAAATAACCCTCCTTTGGACAGTCGGGTAAAAAGATCTCAAGGACACTTCAGATACAGCACATTCGATGAGAGATATTTTATGGCAACTTTTTTACACTTAGAGTTACATTATTGAAGTTTTAGTACGGAATCCTAATTTTTTCTCGTAATAAATATAGCCTATGACAATTTGGAATAATTTAGCATTCCAATGGTCACATCTACAATGGTTAATGGCATCGACTTTAAACTTGGTACAGATATTTATGTATAATAAATGACAATACAAGTGCATACAGTGAACAAAAAGTAAAAGCAATAAACAAAACTTCTATTAAAAATGAAATTGTGAGCATTATCTGTGCTAGCGGCAGTCGCTCATACTCGTTTACAGTCCTGAGGCGTAATCATGATTAATTAATTGTTAATTCTATAATGTTTTAAGTGACGAAGTAAAAGTCGTGAATACATTAGTTGATGGTATCAGTGTTTGCGAGTCGGTGGTCGTACGATGATACGGTATCGGCGGCAATCGGGCCGGATAATATTTAAATTAAAAACGCATGACAAGTATTTGACATTCATATCTTGTTGGGTTCCGCCTGTATTTATTTATTAAACTGAGTTGCAATGTTGGTGTTCCGACAGGCATAATGTCGCTAGACCGTCCGTCCGTTTGACGTTTCAGTCTTGCTCGCGAGTGGCTCATTTAGTTTTTAACCGACGTCAAAAAAGGAAGAGGTTATCAATTCGGATGTCTTTTTTATATATTTGTTACCTCAGAACTCAGTCATTTACGAAACGATTTGATTTTTTTTGCGTTCGTCTTTAATTAAGTCCCATAAGTACCAAATCAGGATCTGATGATTGGATCCTATCTTAAGGAAATCGAGGGAACTGTTCAAATGTTTTAGAGATACCTATAGTAAATTGGATATATTTAGTACTTAGTTGCTCATGCATTTGCTATTAAAAATCATCATTTGCTGAAGTGTAACTGATGATGATGACCACAGTTGACCATCGGAGTTACTACTCAATAACAAGTATTTCACGAGTTGAATTTTAATTACTTTAACACAGTTGCTATGCAATTTACGCTTCTCGCAATGCATATGGTAAAACGGATGGGTAAGCACCAGGACTCCTCAATTAATGAACATCGCTGCATCGGAAAAAGCAATCTTTCGTAAAAGGTGACGAGCAGCTGGTATTAAACTATTGTATCCTAAGTTATTTACACTAAAAAGCGTGAAAAATTAACCGACTGCAATAAACCTTGAACATAATTTTCTACCAGTCTGAACTCGGTCGGTGCCTCAGCACGAGCCAGCAGGAGTGATTGAAGCCCAACATATAGTGCGTTAGGGGAGGTAGATAACTGAGGCACCGACCGACTTCAGACTGGCGGAAAATTATTTTCAGGTTTTTTATAGTCGGTTCATTTATTCAATTAACCATCAGGCGCTCCTATACCATAAAAAAAATAACCAATGACGAGCGCAACGCAAATGTTAAACGGAGCTCACATACTAACGCCATCTAGCGATCTTTCGCCTGCCGGAAAACGCTCATTGAATGGCAGCGATGGCAGTTATTATGCTGAGTTGACACCCACAGACAGACAGACGGACAGGTGGACAGACGTTGGCAGGCGTCCCTCTAGGTGGACTGACGACTCGTGACGAATCATATCAAATTCCGGGTACTGCCTTTTCGCAACGTAACGTTTGGCAAAACTGTTTCATTTCCCAACTTTTCATTCGCAAACTCTAAAAACTGTAAATATTTCAGGATTTGTTTCAGACCATCGTATAGAACCCTTTAGGTTAGGTAAGTTTATAAAAATCCCGAAATATTTACAGTTTCAGAAATATTAAACAGTTGGGAAATGAAAAGTTGCGAAATGAAACAGGTGCCAAAACGTTATTCGCCGAAACATTAGTAAAGCAGCAAATTCATTATGAAAAGGTGGCTACACGGTTCAGGTTTCTCAACTGTTGCACTAATTACGAGGTGTTGCATCCCAAAACATACCTAAAGCCGCATCCACAATTATTATCTGTTGTTGTGTCGTTACAAGTCGTTACGCATCAGAACGGTGTTGGTTTCATACATTTTTGATTTTATATTCATATTCATTTATTCATAAAATTAAAAACATTACATGTCAAATATTTAAGTATATAAATTCATTAATACAATTTAAAATTCAGCCGAGGCCAATCAATTAACGTTAAAAATACAATTGATATTATCATTACATTGAAATGAAAAATAATAATTAATTAGATAAAATGCAAACATACAAGAAATAATGAAGTTTAAAAATTCAAATTAAAAATAATATAAAACTTAAATTAGAATTAAATCATTATTATTATTATGTTAATCGCGCGTGTGGGCCTAATGGTTTGACCTATCGCCTCTCAAGCAGAGGGTCGTGGGTTCAAACCCCGGCTCGCACCTCTGAGTTTTTCGAAATTCATGTGCGGAATTACATTTGAAATTTACACGAGCTATGCGGTGAAGGAAAACATCGTGAGAAACCTGCACAAACCTGCGAAGCAATTCAATGGTGCGTGTGAAGTTCCCAATCCGCACTGGCCTGCGTGGGAACTACGGCCCAAGCCCTCTTGTTCTGAAGAGGAGGCCTGTGCCCAGCAGTGGGACGTATATAGGCTGGGATGATGATGATGATTATTGTGTTCTTTATTTTTTCATTCTAGGATGAGGTTTTATAATAGTTATAAAAAAGTAAAATACAGAAGCACATACAAAATAAAAATATTATATAAACCTAACTTATTATTATTACATTCTGACATGTGATAAAAATAGAGACGACATCACATGTATCTAACCACACAAAATACATAAAAACAAGTCAAATATTTTGCATAAACCATATATAAAAAAAGTAGCTTTGATAAAAAAAGGACTTAAAATATTTAAAAAAACGTGTGCTTTCAGTCAACACCGTAATCAGCGAGCGAATGAACCCGTATCGTCTTATCGGCCACACCTTCCCACCGCCTAATTATAATTACCGAATTATTGCCATAATCGCTGCGCCGGCGCCGCGCCCGATACCTATACCATATTCCAAGCACCTGTAGGTATTATTACGTGTTGCCGAGATAGTGTATTGGCAAAAGTGATTCTTTTATTGCTACATTTGTGTGAGATTATCCATACATGTGTCAATATAATAAAGCTGTAAAAGTGTAAAGTAACTCTTAAACTACGCTACTTTGAGGTAAATAGGTGAAAATTATAAACTAGCGTTATTTGGTATAGTGATAAGGTTTTAAGTATACCTAAACGTTAAGATTTTAATTTGTAACTACTAACACTATGAACTCAAAGTCCCAAAAAAAATATTTGTATTTGTTAACCACTTTTTTCTAACACTTGTGAGTTAAAATTGCTAAAAGTGGCTCCGATCCGAAGCGGTAACGTTTCGTGTGCTCTGCCTACCCCATTTGGGAATACAGGCGTGATGAATGTGTGTGTGTGTGTGTGTGTGTGTGTGTGTGTGTGTGTGTGTATGCGTGTGTTAAAAACTAAAATTATACTGTACGATGATAACCTATGGTTGTAAAAACTTATCGTTTTTCAGAACCGACACGAAATTGATTTATCATTATCGCCCATGCTGTCGTGGCATGAAAAAATAAAAATTACCTACATATAATTTTGAAAGTTTTGATTGATTTATTTTTACCCTACTGCGAAGAAGGAGGGTTTTATGTTTGACCCGTATGTATGTCCCTGATATTACCTTCACTAGCTATTGTCCGCGACTTCGTCTGCAGCCTAAGAGCAACGCGGGCTTCCTACCTCCCTTCCGTAGGAAGCCCGCGTTGCTCTAATGCTCTAAGTCTGCAGCTAATTTGTTTATTTCTTGGTACTTATACAATTTTCTGGGCCATAAACTATCCTTGATCCTTCTCGGGCTCCAAAACTTTCTGCATATCTTTAATCACGCTCAAACTACTGTATACTTAAGTTAATGAGTAATAAGATATCATTATCAAATAAATAACGAACTTGTGAAGACTAAGATTAATCGGGAATTCCCCGTAAATATCAACGTATCTACGTACATAAGTAGGTACATACTTATACTTGTATGTAGGTATAATAACATGACAAAACGTATAGATATATACGTAGTTACGTATACTCGTACAATTGGAACCTGATTATAAACACCGATTAAAATCATTAGTATATTATTTTTTTGTGCATTACATCGTGTCATAAAAACTTTTTTTTATTTTTTTATTCGACTAGATGGCTAACGAGGAAGTGAGTCTCCTGATGGTAAGAGATCACCACCGCCCAAAAATACCTGCAACACCAGGGGTATTGCAGATGCGTTGCCAACCTAGAGGCCTAAATAGGGTACCTCAAGTGCCAGTTTCACGCGGCTGTCTTACTCTCCACGCCGAAACACAAACAGTGCAAGCACTGCTGCTTCACGGCAGGATTAGCGAGCAAGATGGTGGTAGCAATCCGGGCGGACCTGGCACAAGGTCCTACCACCTGCAAACCTGCACCTGTATGAGTATTATCCAAGGTTTGTATAATAGTTTTAAAATGAAATGTAGTATGAAAACATTCATCTATTTAGGCTCCTCTATGCAGCTGCCTCTCATTCTCTCTCTCAGACGAAAGTAGGACGTATACAGGCTGGGATATTGATGAAGACTACCATGGCGTACCATGGGGGGGGGGCAATGTATGTTCTGCAATATATATTACGTCTCGTTTACAGTTTTGATTATGATTAGGGCGAGTTCATGTATTTTGTGTACCTATATAAAATATTTAAGTCGTTGTGTATTTTTTAGCTAAATTATTCCATTGGGTATGTAACCTGTAATGATAATTGTAAATATGGAAAATTAAAATAAACGAATAAATCAATTTTCTCACTTCTCATGCTCGTAAAGTTAGTGTTTATGCTGGATCTAGGGACATAAAATGACTTCTTATGCTCTAGTGCATAAAATAAAATGCTTGTCTAACCACCAAGGCAATTTGGTGTAAACAGCCACAAACAAAGAAGTTTCTACATCATCATTCATCATCATCCCAGCCTATATGCGTCCCATTGCTGGGCACAGGCCTCCTCTCAGAACAAGAGGGCTTGGGCCATAGTTCCCACGCGGACCCATTGCGATGGGAACTTTACACGCACCATTGAATTGCTTCGCAGGTTTGTGCAGGTTTCCTCACGATGTTTTCCTTAGTTTTCTACATATTTTTTTAATAATTTTTTAATTTGTATAAAAAATCAATGAAATCAATCAAAATAGACAATAAACTAAAAAAAAATTTATAATAATAATCGTAATGCATGAACAATAAAAGGTACCTAGGAAGTGAAGAATTGTTTCCACTGTTGCTATTTCCTTTCCTCGCCATCGAAGTGAAAAGCAGAATGTTAAACTCGAGCATTAAACCCTCGACGTGTCTATCCATATGAACGAGTCGGGTAAAATGGCTCGTTTTATGCTCTCGTTGTACAATCTACTATTTTACTCGCACTCGCTGAAAATGTATGAACTTGCTCCGTATGACCAAACAAGCGCGGGTAATCTGACCTAAAATCTGACTGCACCCCCCTAGCCAGAAGCTGGGTACGCCCATGAAGACTATACTCAAGTCAGCGGCCACAATTTCTTATGTTTTTCACTTTTGTGAACATGATAAGCGTGGCAAGCGCGCTCGACAGTCCGTAGGGACGAAACGCTTGTACGCTATGCTATGATGTTTTATCTCTCTGTTGCAGTTTAATTACAAAAAGTTTCAAAGCCCCCATTTCTCCTAAAATCTCATGCTTTATTCGAATGATTCACTCAATTTAGCATTCCGAGGCCCACCAAACCGCGCAGGCGCGATATCAAGATGGCCCATATTCCATCAATCGAATATCTTAACTTATATCGCAGTGCAACACGGCTTTCCGAGAACGTTGCAAATGTTATAGCATTGAGTATGCGTATATTTATCGGTTGAATAACATGATTGATAATGTCAGGTGTTTTGTGGAAAAATATGTGGGCCATGCGCGGGCGCAGGTGGCTCGTGGCCGCGACACGTTGCGCCGGGCGGGCTGGTGTACTGTACACAAGGGAGATTTACCTAAATATACTAAGATTAGAATTACAACCTCTCATTTCTTCGTGGATGTCGTAAGAGGCGACTGAGGATATATATATATTTTATTTCGAATGGTTGGCAAACGAGCAAGGAGGGGATATAGGTTAAGGTATACCGTAGGTGACAGGCTGGCAACCTGTCACTATTGTACCGTTTTTGTCAAACTTGAAACCTAAAATTGCTAAAAGTGGCTCCGAAGCGGTAACGTTTCGTGTGCTCTGCCTACCCCATTTGGGAATACAGGCGTGATTATTTGTGTGTTGTGTATGTCAAAGTCAAAATATCTTTATTCAATTTAGGCTATAACAAGCACTTATGAATGTCAAAAAAATCTCTACCACCGGTTCGGAAAAACCTCTGCTGAGAAGAATCCGGCAAGAAACACTACGAGGTATATGTTATATGTTCTCTAATTTTCTTTTTAACTCCTGAAAAAGTTAACAGTTTGATGCCAACGTCTGCCTGTCTGTCTGTCTTGTGGCATCGTAGCTCTCAAAAGAATAGATAGAAAGAAAGAAAGAAAATACATTTTATTCACAACACAAGACTCAAACAACAAAGTATTAAGTACAAAATAGACAACACGAAGGAAAGTATGTGACATTGTCATTGCGATTAGAATAGAGCTGATTTTCAGCCAGCACCGTTGGTGACCCTCGTAGATCGATTCCGTTGCAATTTTTTTCATCGAAAGCTAGTACATGTCAGCGTCATATAGTACGTAGCAGTCAAGATCAGCCAAAATACTTGAAACATACAAAATAGTACATTACCAGTGAATCAGTCAAAAGCGGTCAAATTGTTCGAGACATCCAACGTGTACAAATATAGTGGAGCACGCACGTCGCCAAATACTTTATAACATTCAAGCCGACATTATACCGTAGCAGCCAAAGTATCCAAAAGTATGGGATACCGCAGGAAAATTGACTTTATTACATACGTGTAAGGTCCAATGATCCAGTTAGCTAGTCCTCTTTAATATAATGTGAACGGTGTTCCATTTTCAGTATCTTGGTGCAAAATGCACATGTCATTACCTTTTTAATTAAATAAAAACCTTTTATAATGTATTATACTGGCCAATTCAAGCCATATTAAAAGGAAATCCGTTAATCGGAATTCTGACAATGTAAATAAAAATGTGAAAAAAGCCGTCAGGCTCCAAAATGAAAGAGACGGAACGATCACTGACAATTGTACTCTTTTCGGTGATTGTCAAAAACAAAAAGTCGAATCTGACGTGTAATTCGCACTCAAACTCGAGATTAACCTTAAACTTTTATATAAAGCTCAGTTTTCTAGTGTGTCCTATACTTTTGGATATTATGGCTCTACGCTATCGCTATCAGTGGTGATGTGCGTGCTCCGATTTATTTGTACGCGATGGATGTCCTGAGCAATTTGATCGCCTTGATTGGGTCAATGTTAATTACTATTTGTATGTTTCCAAGTATTTGTGATCTGACTGCTACGTAACTCATATGACGCTGACTGTACAATCGAGATGGTTTTAACAAGTTTCATTACTTAAAA
>NC_133481.1:20665341-20717362 GCF_025370935.1 Choristoneura fumiferana | reverse complement strand
CGACTTTAAACTTGGTACAGATATTTATGTATAATAAATGACAATACAAGTGCATACAGTGAACAAAAGTAAAAGCAATAAACAAAACTTCTATTAAAAATGAAATTGTGAGCATTATCTGTGCTAGCGGCAGTCGCTCATACTCGTTTACAGTCCTGAGGCGTAATCATGAAATTAATTGTTAATTCTATAATGTTTTAAGTGACGAAGTAAAAGTCGTGAATACATTAGTTGATTGGTATCAGTGTTGCGAGTCGGTGGTCGTACGATGATACGTATCGGCGGCAATCGGGCCGGATAATATTTAAATTAAAAAACGCATGACAAGTACTTTGACATTCATATCTTGTTGGGTTCCGCCTGTATTTTATTATTAACCTGCGTTGCAATGTTGTGTTCCGACAGGCATAATGTCGCTAGACCGTCCGTCCGTTTGACGTTTCAGTCTTGCTCGCGAGTGGCTCATTTAGTTTTAACCGACGTCAAAAAAGGAAGAGGTTATCAATTCGGATGTCTTTTTTTATATATTTGTTACCTCAGAACTCAGTCATTTACGAAACGATTTTGATTTTTTTTTGCGTTCGTCTTTAATTAAGTCCCATAAGTACCAAATCAGATCTGATGATTGGATCCTATCTTAAGGAAATCGAGGGAACTGTTCAAATGTTTTAGAGAATACCTATAGTAAATTGGATATATTTAGTACTTAGTTGCTCATGCATTGCTATTAAAAATCATCATTTGCTGAAGTGTAACTGATGATGATGACCACAGTTGACCATCGGAGTTACTACTCAATAACAAGTATTTCACGAGTTGAATTTTAATTACTTTAACACAGTTGCTATGCAATTTACGCTTCTCGCAATGCATATTGTTAAAACGGATGGGTAAGCACCAGGACTCCTCAATTAATGAACATCGCTGCATCGGAAAAGCATCTTTCGTAAAAGGTGACGAGCAGCTGGTATTAAAACTATTGTATCCTAAGTTATTTACACTAAAAAGCGTGAAAAATTAACCGACTGCAATAAACCTTGAACATAATTTTCTACCAGTCTGAACTCGGTCGGTGCCTCAGCACGAGCCAGCAGGAGTGATTGAAGCCCAACATATAGTGCGTAGGGGAGGTAGATAACTATAGGTCCACTTCTGCTGGCTCGTGCTGAGGCACCGACCGACTTCAGACTGGTAGAAAATTATTTTCAGGTTTTTTATAGTCTGTTCATTTATTCAATTAACCATCAGGCGCTCCTATACCATAAAAAAAATAACCAATGACTAGCGCAACGCAAATGTTCACATACTAACGCCATCTAGCGATCTTTTGTTTGATAAACACTCATTGAATAGCAGCGATGGCAGTTATTATGCTGAGCTGACACCGACAGGCGTTGCAGGCCTCCCTCCTAGGTGGACTGACGACTCGTGACGAATCATATCAAATTCCAGATACTGCCTTTTCGCAACGTAACGTTTGCAAAACTGTTTCATTTCCCAACTTTTCATTCGCAAACTCTAAAAACTGTAAATATTTCAGGATTGTTTCAGACCATCGTATGAACCCTTTAGGTTAGGTAAGTTTTATAAAATCCCGAAATATTTACAGTTTCAGAAATATTAAACAGTTGGGAAATGAAAAGTTGCGAAATGAAACAGGTTGCCAAACGTTATTCGCCGCGAAACATTAGTAAAGCAGCAAATTCATTATGAAAAGGTGGCTACACGGTTCAGGTTTCTCAACTGTTGCACTAATTACGAGGTGTTGCATCCCAAAACATACCTAAAGCCGCATCCACAATTATTATCTGTTGTGTTGTGCTCGTTACAAGTCGTTACGCATCAGAACGGTGTTGTTTCATACATTTTGATTTTATATTCATATTCATTTATTCATAAAATTAAAAACATTACATGTCAAATATTTAAGTATATAAATTCATTAATACAATTTAAAATTCAGCGAGGCCAATCAAATTAACGTTAAAAATACAATTGATATTAATCATTACATTGAAATGAAAAATAATAATTAATTAGATAAAATGCAACCATACAAGAAATAATGAAGTTTAAAAATTCAAATTAAAAATAATATAAAACTTAAATTAGAATTAAATCATTATTATTATTATGTTAATCGCGTGGTGGGCCTAATGGTTTGACCTATCGCCTCTCAAGCAGAGGGTCGTGGGTTCAAACCCCGGCTCGCACCTCTGAGTTTTTCGAAATTCATGTGCGGAATTACATTTGAAATTTACCACGAGCTATGCGGTGAAGGAAAACATCGTGAGAAACCTGCACAAACCTGCGAAGCAATTCAATGGTGCGTGTGAAGTTCCCAATCCGCACTGGCCTGCGTGGGAACTACGGCCCAAGCCCTCTTGTTCTGAGAGGAGGCCTGTGCCCAGCAGTGGGACGTATATAGGCTGGGATTGATGATGATGATTATGTGTGTTCTTATTTTTTCATTCTTAGGATGAGGTTTATAATAGTTATAAAAAGTAAAATACAGAAAAGCACATACAAAATAAAAATATTATATAAACCTAACCTATTATTATTACATTCTGACATGTGATAAAAATAGAGACGACATCACATGTATCTAACCACACAAAATACATAAAAACAAGTCAAATATTTTGCATAAACCATATAAAAAATAAGTAGCTTTGATAAAAAAAGGACTTAAAATATTTAAAAAAACGTGTGCTTTCAGTCAACACCGTAATCAGCGAGCGAATGAACCCGTATCGTCTTATCGGCCACTCCTTCCCACCGCCTAATTATAATTACCGAATTATTGCCATAATCGCTGCGCCGGCGCCGCGCCCGATACCTATACCATATTCCAAGCACCTGTAGGTATATATTACGTGTTGCCGAGATAGTGTTTTGGCAAAGTGATTCTTTATTGCTACATTTGTGTGAGATTATCCATACATGTGTCAATATAATAAAGCTGTAAAAGTCTAAAGTAACTCTTAAACTACGCTACTTTGAGGTAAATAGGTGAAAATTATAAACTAGCGTTATTTGGTATAGTGATAAGGTTTTATACCTAAACGTTAAGATTTTAATTTGTAACTACGAACACTATGAACTCAAAGTCCCAAAAAAAATATTTGTATTTGTTAACCATTTTTTCTAACACTTGTAAGTTAAAATTGCTAAAAGTGGCTCCGATCCGAAGCGGTAACGTTTCGTGTGCTCTGCCTACCCCATTTGGGAATACAGGCGTGATGAATGTGTGTGTGTGTGTGTGTGTGTGTGGTGTGTGTGTGTGTGTGTATGCGTGTGTTAAAAAGTAAAATTATACTGTACGATGATAACCTACTGGTTGTAAAAACTTCGTTTTTCAGAACCGACACGAAATTGATTTATCATTATCGCCCATGCTGTCGTGGCATGAAAAAATCTCTGAGTCATTTAACAAAAATTACCTACATATAATTTTGAAATTTTTGATTGATTTATTTTTACCCGACTGCGAAAAAGAGGGTTGTATGTTTGACCCGTATGTATGTCCCTGATATTACCTTCACTAGCTATTGTCCGCGACTTCGTCTGCAGCCTAAGAGCAACGCGGGCTTTCCTACCTTCCTTCCGTAGGAAGCCCGCGTTGCTCTAATGCTCTAAGTCTGCAGCTAATTCGTTTATATCTTGGTACTTATACAATTTTCTGGGCCATAAACTATCCTTGATCCTTCTCGGGCTCCAAAACTTTCTGCATATCTTTAATCACGCTCGAACTACTTTATACTTAAGTTAATGAGTAATAAGATATTCATTATCAAATAAATAACGAACTTGTGGAGACTAAGATTAATCGGGAATTCCCCGTAAATATCAACGTATCTACGTACATAAGTAGGTACATACTTATACTTGTATGTAGGTATTAATAACATGACAAAACGTATAGATATATACGTAGTTACGTATACTCGTACAATTGGAAACCTGATTATAAACACCGATTAAAAATCATTAGTATATTATTTTTTTGTGCATTACATCGTGTCATAAAAACTTTTTTTTATTTTTTTATTCGACTAGATGGCTAACGAGGAAGTGAGTCTCCTGATGGTAAGAGATCACCACCGCCCAAAAATACCTGCAACACCAGGGGTATTGCAGATGCGTTGCCAACCTAGAGGCCTAAGATAGGTACCTCAAGTGCCAGTAATTTCACCGGCTGTCTTACTCTCCACGCCGAAACACAACAGTGCAAGCACTGCTGCTTCACGGCAGGATTAGCGAGCAAGATGGTGGTAGCAATCCGGGCGGACCTGGCACAAGGTCCTACCACCTGCAAACCTGCACCTGTATGAGTATTATCCAAGGTTTTGTATCAATAGTTTTAAAATGAAATGTAGTATGAAAACATTCACCTATTTAGGCTCCTCTACGCAGCTGCCCTCTCATTCTCTCTCTCAGACGAAGAGTAGGACGTATACAGGCTGGGATATTGATGAAGACTACCATAGGCGTACTCAGGGGGGGGGGGCAATGTATGTTCTGCAATATATATATTACGTCTCGTTTACAGTTTTGATTAGTGATTAGGGCGAGTTCATGTATTTTGTGTACCTACATAAAATATTTAAGTCGTTGCGTATTTTTTAGCTAAATTATTTCATTGGGTATGGAACCTGTAATGATAACTGTAAGTGTGTAAAATTAAAATAACGAATAATCAATTTTTCACTTCTCATGCTCGTAAAGTTAGTGTTTATGCTGGATCTAGGGACATAAAATGACTTCTTATGCTCTAGTGCATAAAATAAAATGCTTGTCTAACACCAAGGCAATTTGTGTAAACAGCCACAAACAAAGAAGTTTCTACATCATCATCATCATCATCCCAGCCTATATGCGTCCCATTGCTGGGCACAGGCCTCCTCTCAGAACAAGAGGGCTTGGGCCATAGTTCCCACGCGGACCCATTGCGGTTGGGAACTTTACACGCACCATTGAATTGCTTCGCAGGTTTGTGCAGGTTTCTCACGATGTTTTCCTTAGTTCTACATATTTTTTAATAATTTTTTAATTTGTATAAAACTAAAAATCAATGAAATCAATCAAAATAGACCAATAAAACTAAAAAAATATAATAATAATCGTAATGCATGAACAATAAAAGTTACCTAGGAAGTGAAGAATTGTTTCCACTGTTGCTATTTCCTTTCCTCGCCATAGAAGTGAAAAGCAGAATGTTAAACTCAAGCATTAAACCCATTTACCCCTCGACGTGTCTATCCATATGAACGAGTCGGGTAAAATGGCTCGTTTTATGCTCTCGTTGTACAATCTACTATTTTACTCGCACTCGCTGAAAATGTATGAACTTGCTCCGTATGACCAAACAAGCGCGGGTAATCTGACCTAAAAATCTGACTGCACCCCCCTAGCCAGAAGCTGGGTACGCCCATGAAGACTATACTCAAGTCAGCGGCCACAATTTCTTATGTTTTTCACTTTTGTGAACATGATAAGCGTGGCAAGCGCGCTCGACAGTCCGTAGGGACGAAACGCTATACGCTATGCTATGATGTTATCTCTCTTTTGCAGTTTAATTACAAAAAAGTTTCAAAAGCCCTCATTTCTCCTAAATCTCATGCTTTATTCGAATGATTCACTCAATTTAGCATTCCGAGGCCCACCCTAACCGCGCAGGCGCTATATCAAGATGACCCATATTCCATCAATCGAATATCTTAACTTATATCGCAGTGCAAACACGGCTTTCCGAGAACGTTGCAAATGTTATAGCATTGAGTATGCGTATAATTTATCGGTTGAATAAACATGATTGATAATGTCAGGTGTTTGTGGAAAAAATATGTGGGCCATGCGCGGGCGCAGGTGGCTCGTGGCCGCGGACACGTTGCGCCGGGCGGGCTGGTGTACTGTACACAAGGGGAGATTTACCTAAATATACTAAGATTAGAATTACACCTCTCCATTTCTTCCGTGGATGTCGTAAGAGGCGACTGAGGATATATATTTTTATTCGAATGGTTGGCAAACGAGCAAGGAAGGGGATATAGGTTAAGGTATACCGTAGGTGACAGGCTGGCAACCTGTCACTATTGTACCGTTTTTGTCAAACTTGAAACCTAAAATTGCTAAAAGTGGCTCCGAAGCGGTAACGTTTCGTGTGCTCTGCCTACCCCATTTGGGAATACAGGCGTGATTATTTGTGTGTTGTGTATGTCAAAGTCAAAATATCTTTATTCAATTTAGGCTATAACAAGCACTTATGAATGTCAAAAAAATCTACCACCGGTTCGGAAAAACCTCTGCTGAGAAGAATCCGCAAGAAACACTACGAGGTATATGTTTATGTTCTCTAATTTTCTTTTTAACTCCTGAAAAAGCTAAAAGTTTGATGCCAACGTCTGCCTATCTGTCTGTCTTGTGGCATCGTAGCTCTCAAAAGAATAGATAGAAAGAAAGAAAGAAAATACATTTTATTCACAACACAAGACACAAACAACAATAGTATTAAGTACAAATAGACAACACGAAGGAAAGTATGTGTCATTGTCATTGCGATAAGAATAGAGCTGATTTTCAGCCAGCACCGTTGGTGACCCTCGTAGATCGATTTCGTTGCAATTTTTTTCATCGAAAGCTAGTACAGTCAGCGTCATATAGTACGTAGCAGTCAAGATCACCAAATACTTGGAAACATACAAAATAGTCATTACCAGTGAATCAGTCAAAGCGGTCAAATTGTTCGAGACATCCAACGTGTACAAATATAGTGGAGCACGCACGTCGCCAAATACTTATAACATTCAAGCCGACATTATACCGTAGCAGCCAAAGTATCCAAAAGTATGGGATACCGCAGGAAAATTGACTTTATTACATACCGTGTAAGGTCCAATGATCCAGTTAGCTAGTCCTCTTTAATATAATGTGAACGGTGTTCCATTTTCAGTATCTTGGTGCAAAATGCACATGTCATTACCTTTTTAATTAAATAAAAACTCTTTTATAATGTAATTATACTGGCCAATTCAAGCCATATTAAAAGGAAATCCGTTAATCCGGAATTCTGACAATGTAAATAAAAATGTGAAAAAAGCCGTCAGGCTCCAAATGAAAGAGACGGAACGATCACTGACAAGTTGGTACTCTTTTCGGTGATTGTCAAAAACAAAAAGTCGAATCTGACGTGTTAATTCGCACTCAACTCGAGATTAACCTTAAACTTTTATATAAAGCTCAGTTTCTAGTGTGTCCTATACTTTGGATATTATGGCTGCTACGCTATCAGTGGTGATGTGCGTGCTCCGATTTATTTGTACGCGATGGATGTCCTGAGCAATTTGATCGCCTTGATTGGGTCAATGTTAATTACTATTTGTATGTTTCCAAGTATTTGGTGATCTTGACTGCTACGTACTATATGACGCTGACTGTACAATCAAGATGGTTTTTAACAAGTTTCATTAAAACATTCAGCGATTTTTGAGATATTGAACTTAGAAATGACAATGTCTGGCGTTTTCCAATATTTTGAAGTTGGTTCATAATTCAAACGTTTCAATCTATTTCGACCAACGAGTCATATCACACGCGTAAATACCTAACAACAAAATTGACACAAAAATATGTAATAAATCAAAATTAAAAAATATTTAGTAGGTACTTACAGATTACATAAACATAACCTAACCATCAAAAAGTTGGAAAACTCCCGACTTTATCATTTCAAAGTTCAATATCTCAAAAACAGCTGAACCGATTTTGATAAAACATGTCTAAGTACCATCGCTAGAAAACTTGCTTTCAAATAAAAAAACTGCATTCAAATCGGTTCTCCTGTCTAAGAGCTACGGTGCCACAGACAGACACACACATAGCGGTCAAACTAATAACACCCCTCTTTTTGCGTCGGGTGTTAAAAAGAAAAGCCCCGCGGATTTTATTTAGGACATAATACCAAGTTAGTCTTGTTACGACACTGTTCACGTGCAAGTGTGATGAAAAACATTATATTCTAGCTAACAACCTGTCAAAACAAGTAAGCACACTACACTATACCTATAGGTACATTTAATAATTATTCATAGTATTGTGTTTCAAGATAATGTATAAATCAGTCGAAACGCCAGCGTATGTACGAACGATATCGTTATCAGCTGTCATTTGCATAAACAACGCTAGAGCGCGCAGGCGCAGGGAGTGGCCACGACTTTCCAATGACGTCATGCATAAATCATAGCTGTTTATAAGAAAGCGTGCTCGTGTGTAATCCAGTGTGGAATATTTAGTCATCTATTGATTTTTTGCAGCATATTTTGTCGGATATGTTCGGAATTATCTGCTTTCTCATTTAGCATCAGTAAACTTCAGTAAGCTAGTTGAGAAAGTTAAATAAGAACTTTTGCGACAAAATACGACGGCGAAACATTATTCATTTCATCCTTTTTTTTTATTCAACTGGATGGCAAACGAGCAAGTGGGTCTCCTGATAATAAGAGATCACCACCGCCCATAGACACCTGCAACACTAGGGGGATTGCAGATGCGTTGCCAACCTAGAGGCCTAAGATGGGATACCTCAAGTGCCAGTAATTTCACCGGCTGTCTTACTCTCCACGCCGAAACACAACAGTGCAAGCACTGCTGCTTCACGGCAGGATTAGCGAGCAAGATGGTGGTAGCAATCCGGGCGGACCTTGCACAAGGTCCTTCCACCTGCAAAATGCCTCGTAAATACAGCACCTAAAATAAAATAGGGACGGAGTTACACTGGTGAATTGTTTCCGTATCCCTTCAGACAATTTCATACAAAAGTTCAAACACGAAGTATCAGCGACAAGGTAAATAAAATTGTCAACAAATATTTTATGTACATGCACGGTCTTCTTAAAGAGATGATGAGCAAAAATAACGGGTCACAATTCATACAACTTCGTATGTATGTAACTTATCATAGCTTAGTTATTATAACCTGTCAGATAAGTAAAGGTGTTAAATGAACAAGTTGTAAGAATAATTAATTTTCCATACTTAAAGGATGACCACGATAAGCGTAGACAATGTTAAGAAAAAACAATGTTTCGAAAAAACGTGGGCGGATACTCAATGTGTTGTACCTATTTCTCGTTTGAATTTAAAAAAAAACCATCGTGAGTACTTGAGCCATTGAGTCAGACATTGAGCCGAGCGAGCGAAACGAGCGTGCTGCGGCAGCGGCCGGCGAGTGCCAGAACCGAACTACTGGCGTCGCAACTTAGTTTGTATTGACTTTAATATAAAATAAACACTAATTCGGGCGCGAAAAGTTGTGCGAGCAAACGTTGAAAATGTGTAGTGATTAATCGGCTAAACGAATTTCTGTTAATAGTTGTTCAGCTTACTGACTCACAAGCCAACTGAATAGTCTACTAAAGGTTGAGATACGAAACGTTAGTCTGCGAAACAAAACATCTGCGTACCGTTACTCGGCGAAACGTGGTCTGGCAATCAATAATCTGCGTAAAAATTGTCGGCGAATCATTAGGTAACCAAAAGTAGTGAATATGATTGTGATTTCAAATGCGTTATGAAATAAGGACACTGTGTTAAGCAGGTTACTCCCGTCCCCCACTACAGACAACTTATTTATACAGCTCACCCTGGACTTAATCACAACTATCTGTAATTGCTGTAATGACCCCCACGTTTCGACCACATCCCAGAGGCCGTGGTCACATTTAGTCAACTCGACAGACAACTTGTCAAGGTCGGAAACTGATAATTAATCTAGAAAACCAAAGTTTAGTAAACAAAGTCCAAATAATTTTGAACATGAAACTACCGTGAGACTCACGTAAACTCGATTTAAGACGTGAGTAATCCGGGTCATTATATTTATAAGTCCAAATACTTGAGAATAGAACATTTTTTCCTCATCTGTACGTACTCGTAAACAGACCAACACAATCTCTGTGAACCTTTTCAGTGATAAGTATCGCTACGATTTCGTTTCGACGAAAATGAGTCAATGTAGACTTACCCGGTTTTTTAGGGTTCCGGAGCCAAAATGGCAAAAACGGAACCCTTATAGTTTCGTCAAGTCGTCTGTCTGTCTGTCTGTCCGTCCGTCCGTATGTCACGTGCATTTTACTCGAAAACTACAAGATTTATATCAATGAAATTAGGAGTACAGATGTCTTGTCAAAACCGATATTTAGTTTTGTAGTTAAATTACAAAATAAACATTTATAGGGGGGCACTCCATACACGTAACAGAAATTGAAAAAAAATATTATTAACTCGCATCAACGTGTGGCACATAAGTAGTTAGACAGCTCTTTTGAAAAGATAGGAAGGTTTCTCAAAAACTTTTTTGATTAAGTGAAGATTTCTCGAAATAATCGCTCCAAAGTATCAAAAATTGTGTGTCCCCCCCCCTCTATCTTGTGAACCGTTTGTTTAAAAAATATGGAAAGATAACGCTTACTAAATACTTTTAACGAAAATTGGTTTCGACATGATCGGATATACCGTTTTTGAGTTATTTCTGAAAAACTGCGCTTCTCAACAAAAGGACGTAAGTGCTGTGAAGATATGCTCTTTCTCTGGTTATAGATTTTAAGACTGTAGTAAGTGTTTTAATTGTGTTATAACGCACATAGTATTACTTGATTTTTTTCGTAATGGCTACAGAACCCTATCTCGGGCGTGTCCGAAACGCTCTTGGCCGGTTTTTTCTCTATTGATCTATATGTAAGTACCTAAAGTTTGCCAAAAGTTTAAAATAAAAACATTGATAATGACCCAGCTTCTCCGTTAAATATTCTACGAATGAAAATGATTAAAAATGCCATAATTATCAATTGTAACCGATATTTCGTTTACATGGTAAGTAGGTACTATTTCTGTGCAGCGCAACAACGTACCTACCTACGAGTACATATATTCATAAAAAAAATCAAAGCACAAAGTACATTCTTAATGCACTGTTCTATATATAGCACTGTAGTCAACTAACTACTATTATGTAAAAAAATAAAGTGAAAAAAAAATCTAGTGCAGTTCACTTTCATGATTGCAATAGCTCGTTGACTAATATTTGTGGGTTTGTATATTTGACATCACGCGGCGTGATACTCATGGAGTTTTTTAGAAAAAGAAAAAAAAACACTTCATCCATTACATTGTTATTCACAAACATAATACGCATAAGTCCCAAATAAGATGCTAAATATCACCAACCTGACTTAGATCCATCAGTTCTTTCAGCCACACTGCCACCAAAATCCAAAAAAAGTCAACGACAACACTTCAGAATTCTTAAAATAACGACACGATTTTTTTTAGATCGCGAAAATGCGCGTGCTTCGCTTGACGGCGCATAAACGGCGTAAGTGCCAACGTCCCGACGCCCGTGGGTGCACTGCGCGAAAAATAGCACGCTCCTGCGCCGGCGCCGATAGCTTATCACAACAATAACACTTGACGCGATGAAACGCCGACAGAAAATCCCAGCACTGACCTATTTTTAACCCCCGACGCAAAAAGAGGGGTGTTATAAGTTTGACAGCTATGTGTGTCTGTGTGTGTATCTGTCTGTCTGTAGCACCGTAGCTCTTAAACGGGTGGACCTATTTGTTTATTTGAAAGCAGGTTTTCTAGCGATGGCTCTTAGACATGTTTCATCATAATCGGTTCAGCCGTTTTTAAGATATTGAACTTTGAAGTGGCAAAGTCAGGGGTTTTCCAACTTTTTGATGGTTAGGTTAGTTAGGGTCTATGATGAGACAGTCTAGCACTGTGGTGTGGAAAACAAGGGGAACCCGCCACACCATTTTCCCAAGAAAGTTGTCATGAAGATACAGTGCTGATGCTAAACTGATGACCACGACCACTCTATCAAGAGGTATAGTGACTTAGAAGAGTACAGTCGGTTCCTTTAGATAAGCACTTTACAATATAGTAACTGTATACGTGGATATACCTATAAGTTAGGGAACCGACTGTACCATGAGTTTCGATGAGCTGAGCTGTGGACATACAGTCCAACAGACCGAGATATGGCTAAACTATAAGGTTTCCGTTTCAGCCGTTTTTAAAATGGAATTGGGTGTACTGCCGTTTCGGCAAAATATTTTCCGCCAAATTTCACTTCTCAAAAATCTTATCGCAGTAGTTTCATTTCCCAAACGAATCCTTAGCATATTTACATTTCGCATTATTATCAATTTGGTCAAATTATCATTTGGCATAATTTTACATTGTCAAGTTTTATTATGACAAACGTTTATTAAGCAAACGTTTTCTTTTGGCTAATATTATATTCCAAAAAAATGTTTGTTCAAAATTACACTTCGCACACGAACCAACCACAGAAACCAACTGCTACCATAAAATTAGGTTAGGTTAGAACTGCGTCCCCCACAGAAACGAACTGCTACTAGAAAAGTAGGTTATTATTCTATGCAATATTTTGGGAAGAGTACGTAATTTATGCCAAACGATACATTTGACTAAATAATACTTGGTAATATGAAACATGACTAAGTAATTATTTTTGACACAAAATTTTGCCAAAAAAATTTTACTAACCGTAAAATTGCGATAAGTTGTTTTAGGAAATTATTTTTGCCAAATGATAATTTGAGTATAATATTTTGGGATGTGATACTTTGGGAAAAGTTTTTTGCCCATACATTAGTAATCCGATTAAGGGTTCTATTCTTTCCTTTTAAGACACAAAAGCCTAAAAAGACAACTTTAACTTTAATACTTAGGAATATGTGAAAAAAGTGCTAGCCCCGCAAACGGCTCTGTGTACGATAACTATCTAGAAAGGTATCGTATCTTAAACCAACACTGCACGAGGTAAATCGGTCACTATCACCGAGAAGTTGACTCGGTTGACGACCAGTAATATTAATAAGTATCGCACGACCGCAGACTTAGCTATCATACTATCGAATACTGTATATACGAGTATTTACTTATAAGTGAATCCATACCTAGTGCCATCTACGAAGACGCGTGATTTTGTCAAAATTAGACATAATGACATTGTAATAAGAACTACGGCACGCGTCATCGTGAATGACTCTACCTATATTTGGTCACGCTATAATTATAATAATATAACTTACGAGCGACTATACGATTTCATCGATTCTGTTTTGTCTTTTAACACTTTGTAAAAGGTTTTTACGGAAACAAGCCAAGAAAATTGAGCAGAAATTATTACTATATTAACTTTTCTAATGCGTTAAATGACCACCGCCAGGGTCAATGGCGTGGAGTTAAAAATTGTAATATAAGTTTTGTTTTGAAAATAAAATGCCAACATTTTGCGGCGCATTATTGTTGGCAATGATGGTCTTTCCGAATGCACTGGTAGGTATATGTATACTGCTCAAAAGTAAATAGGGGCCACGTGAATTTCACTGGTGAATCGACAATACTAATAAATATAATTCTTTATAACATTCCTTGTCTAAAAATGGTTTTATTAGTACAACATAACACAATTATGCTGAGTGGGGACCTGTTTAGCGTCATGTATGTCTTTATTTGTTCTATGTTTGTTCCTATGTTTGTTTTATGGCGTTAAATAAATGTATTTTCTTTCTTTCTTTCAATACAAATGCTTTTCATTCAATTAAATGTATTCAGACAAAAAACGCAAACATATTTTTGATTTCATTTTTCCGGTAAAGTTCAAGTGGCCCTTATATATTCTTTTGAGTAGTATACAAGAGCTCTTTGCAGCCTACATACAAAAAAGTTAAAAAAAATATTTTTTTGAGACTTAAAATATTACACCTGTCGGCGCGTGTCTTCGTTTTTCTAGTGTCAAATTTTTACAATTCAAATATTCGTAGAAAAATTGAATTAATAGTGTATATTATAGGTTTAGGTTGATTTTATTTTGTTTATTTTAATTGTTCTGTAGTGAATTTTTTATTTTTGTATTTGAATAAAGATATTAATAGTGAAATTAATTTCCTGAAAATCTCGTTCATTAATACCGCACCTTACATAGATAAAAGCGAGTTTCCTTGCGGTGATTGACCGTGATTGTTAGTTAAGTAAGTTATGTTTAATTAGAATATTTTCAGCCTTTTTTGAAATTTCAAACTTTGAAAGGACCATGTCGGAGACCACTTTTCTAATTTAGTTTGTCGTTGATTTTCAGCCCTGGAACCTTAGTAAAAGAGGACAAGTAAGTTCACTACGAACAAAAGTAGGTATATCGCGCGGCTTAAACGCACGCACCCGCCGCACGCACAACTTAATTTGGATTAAGTTTTCTTTAGTGTGCGCTGCCGTGGTGCCGTACGTTTTTATTCGCTTATTTACGATTAGAGATGATCACCTTTTTTTTCAAACTTTGCGGACATTCGGTACTTTTCTAATTTAGTTTGTCGTTGATTTTCAGCCCTGGAACCTTAGTAAAAGAGACAAGTAAGTCACTACGAACAAAAGTACAGGTAAAATATCACGCGGCGTCAGTACGCACGCACCCGCCGCATGCACACACTGATAATTTAAGGAGGATTAAGTTTTCTTTAGTCAAGGCTGCGCTGCCGTCGGTGCCGTACGTTTCGATTTTAGCTCGCTCGTATTGCTGATCTTTGAGATGATCACCTTTTACGTTCGCGTACTCGTACTTACGTATTTTTTGTATTAGGTATAGTTGTAAATTAGTAGTATATAAGTGTAGTGTAATAGTTTCGTGCAAGGACACATAAAAAAATAATAGATACCTACCTACCCATAAACAATATAGTTATAGTATTATGTGTAAGTAAACATGAGTAGTACCTATGTATACAGACGCCATCACAATTCCGGCGAATTTATAAATAATATTTTTAAATTTAGTATAATAATAATAATATAACGGCATAGATTCTGACACAGGCATTCGACAATTTTGAGTCAGCTTTCGTACTAAAATTATTTGCCGGTAGGTTATTAATCTGAAATAGACGTCGACAACCTTAAGAGTCCGCGCCGGAGTAAGCAGTTACGTCTCCTAAAGGGTCAGAGTACTCGGAGTGGACTTAACTTGTCCTTTTTTACTATGCCTGGAACTATCAAACCAGAATCGATGATCGCAGCATGTTATGCTAGCCCGCGCAGGCGCTGAGTGGTCCAAGCCGTCGGCCGATAGCCCGAGTCAATATTGGCGGACTGTGAATGATATCAAACACTTGCGACAGTATTATTTAAATCTATTTTCCAACAATATGAGGGGACTTTTTAATAATACACTATCTACCTATGAAAAACTGTAGGTACCTACAGTAGAACAAAATGAAGGGTCCCAGGGTCCTTCGTGCTACTAATGTCATGTTGACATCCATCTTTTGTCAATGAAATCATAGTGAAATTGATTATTAAAAAGTTCCATCCTGGGTCATGATGATTTAATTTTTAAACCTCAAACATTGTTGTGTCTGTAGACAATTATGGGTAGCGACTAGTGAGTATCTCTAGTGAAACTCAGGGGTGCGGGCCTAAGCTTGACCCCACGACCTCTGCTTGGGAGGCCATACGTGAAACAGACTGAAAAATCGAGTTTTCATTGATAAGTCTGAGTCGTTTTACTAAAAGACTTAAACGACTGAAAGACTCGAGCTGTTTCATATAGGACCAGCGCCTGAGTGGTGTATGATGTTCAATGCAGTTCAGACTTGACCAAAATGGCTTGTTTGAAATATTTATATTACTAAGACTTAAGCAAGCAAAGTAGTGCCTTTATCAACTGTATGAAAACATCTCCTTGTTACAAGTATTCATATTAAATGCTTAAATGCTCGCACGAGCAGAGCGGTGGCGCGCAGTGCGCGTGTTGCAGCAGCCACCGAGTCGCGTTGCTCCTAAGAAGTGCTACGGATTATCCCGAAACATGTCGAGCTAAACTCCATTTAAAACGTGAGTGTTAATATGTGTGAGTCTCACGGTACATGTCACAACATTACAATAATAAATTAGTACCTAACTTCGAATGGTAAGCGACTTCATTTGAAATTACAAATATTATCGCATTTACAACTGAGCCGAATAAGCTAATCCTTTAAACCCTTTAAGTAAGGACTTCACTTTTAAGTTTTAGTATAAAAAAATTATTTTAGTCGTCAGTTTTAGTCGTGTCAGTAGTCGTGAGGGGTGAATAGAGTCGTTTTTCTAAAATACCTTGAAAAATAGAGTCCACCATTAATTGGCACCTTGATTCCTGCTTAGATTTTTTGAGTACTTTAGCAGTTTCCTGAATTAAATATCAAATGCATGTATTGACGAATGTTAGGTAGGTATCTCTTGCTTTAGCTTCATCTGATTTCCTGTTTATTCATTATACGCATATTTGGTAACGCGAGGTGTAATAAACTTTAAATTACAATGCAGGTGGTCTGACAATAAAATTCTGCCATTAAACAAAACATTTATTCCGCTGGTAACAAACAACGCTAATTTTATGCAGCCGAAGCTATCAAGTAACGCCAGTTAGTTATTCATTATTAAAACAACACTTAATTTCTAAAGGCTAAGGTAATTGCATTTGAATTCGACACGCAAATAAATATTACAAATGGATTTAAAAAAAACATTAAAATTAATAAAACCGAGATATTAAAATGGATTAATAATTTTGTAAAAATAATTTCAATTCTTCTTTAGTTACTAATATTTCAAAGGTGTAAGTATGAGATTGCATCTAACATAGATACGCATTAAAGCAAAGTAATCTTTAAGAAAATGTACCTACCCACCGCTAAAATGTTGACCTTTCTCATAAATAAGCACTGATATGTCTTCACGAAATATGCATTATATTTTCATGGTTTCTATCTTTAGTCGTTGAACTAAGGTACAGTCAAAGTCATAAATAAGTGATCACTTTTATACCTTGTCGGATCGCTTTCAAGTCATTACACAATTTCGTATGGGTTTTCAAACATGACGTTAAAATGACGGTGCAAAAGTGATCACTTATTTATGACGTTGACTGTAATATCATTAGAAACGTTGAAACATGTCTAGTTTAATTATCTTATGTTTATGCCCTTACACTATTCGGTTGATTGTATTTTCATTAGGTAGACGCTGGAGCTGGTCGCAATCGACAAACTTCGTTAAACTTCGGCAGCTTCCGGTGGATTTCGGCAGTCATCGGCAAACTCCGGCAGTGGATGTCACGAGCGCCTGGAACATGAGAAGTGGTGTGTGAATCGTCAAGTCATCGCGTCTTCACTTCACTAAATGGCGAGGAGGGCAGGGGCGGCAAACTGTTTTTTATTTATTTGATTTTAACTGGATCCTATTTTCTAAGAGATGCAGAGCTTTAGGCAGAGACTTACATAAGTCCACAGTTTTGTAACTTTACAACTTATTTTTGATATTTATGCAAGTTTTTTTTCATGGCACAATGTATGGTAATTAATATTCTTGCGTATTTATTTATCTTTCCCTTACTAATGTTATAAATGCGAAAATAGCTTTGCCGGTCTGTTTGTGTATCTGTTTTTTATCTAATCACGCTTAATCCGCTAAACGGATTTAAATATTTGGTAGGAGTATGGTAAAATTACTTATACTTACTTGGTTTGGATAGGTTTTTAATTAAATGTAAACAAACTTCAGCTGCTAGATTTGGTACATTCAAGGATTTTAAACATTTTACTTATCTGTCATTGTAATACAAACTAGACTAGTGTATTTCAATACAGAAATGTAAATGTTTAGATAGTTTAAAGGGAGAATTTCAATATTTAAGACACCAAATTGACTTTGTTTTGTTTACCTTTTGTTAAATACCTATCCAAACCAAGTATAGATCCTGATGGATAGCAATAAGCAATTTCGCAAACGGAGTCACGGGTAATACAATACAATACAATGACTCTTTACTATACACCAGAAATAGTAAGCGATACAGAAAACAGGTACACAAAGAGAAAGTAAATAGTACTTCATAATAATAACATACAAACAGGACCACACTCATCTAAATGGGTTCAACGCTTAAAACAGAGGTAAACATACGGACAGGCAGGTAGACAGACAGAGTAACTTACTTTAACATTCATAATATAAGCAAGAATAAGTGCTCAGAAGCTGATAAAAAATGATTGAAGTTGTACAGCTTAAATTAAAAAGCAAATGTACAGTCACTGCCAGTAATATCGGATAAGACAAGCATTTAAAAATATCTGATACAATATGCTCTAACGACTGTGGGAATAGTGATGCGTTAGATAATTTTCTGAGTTATTCACTTATCTGATATTATTGCCGGTGAAAGTACATTACAACTATTATAGGGCGATATGCAGACTAGGGATTATGTATTTTCAAGAATAGGCTTGGCTTTTTGACAGTTCGTATCATAATTCATTTACCTAGATAAGCTATCTACATATCTGTATTTTTTTTCCATACGTCTACCCAATAATATTATAAATGATTCATTGTTAAGGATAAATAGTAAATGCAGTCAGTCATTCATTTAACTCGTTTGATTATTTTGTAAACGGTACCTATCTCATTAATATCTCAGTTCACGTCCCACTGCAGGGCACACTCCTCCTGTAAGAAGAAAGGGCTTCAGAGAGGCCTATGCCCTACATTGTGATTTATATAGCCCGAGATGATGATGATGATTGTTAACTAAATCGGCGCAGGTTGTCGACCACAGCTGCGCCCGCGCCGTGTGGGAACGTTTCGGTAAGTGGCGCGCAATCACGCCCGAAAGGCGACGCACAAATAACGTGAAACACCGTAATTGCGGGCGCTAACGGTGGCTCGTTATGCTGCGCGGGAGCAGCCTGCTAATGACACTTAGTAAAATATTTATCATCATCATCATCGTAGTTAAAAGCCGTGGTAGCAGTGGTTTGACCCATGGCCTCTGAAGCAGAAGACCGTGAGTTCAAGCCCGGGCTTGCATCTGAGTTTTTCGAGATTCATGTGCGAAATTACCATGTGAAATTTATCATGAGCTTTACGGTGAAGGAAAACATCGTGATTGAACCTTGAATACCTTCGAAGAAATTCAATGTTGTGTGTAAAGTTCCCAAACAGCACTGGGCTCGCGTGGGAGCTACGGCCCAAGCCCTCTCATTCTGAGAGGAGGCCTGTACGCAGTGGGACGTAAACAGGTCGAGATGATGATGGTCAAAAAACGCCACAACGACTGGTCCTACGCCGCTTGCATCCATCAGACTCCTGCTGGCGTCTCCAGATCATCAGTACACCTAGTGGAGGGCCTGCCCGCGCTCCATTAAGGACACATTGCCCCCAATATGGCCATCAGTACTACGAGCCATAATCCCCGCGTAATAATAATAAGCCGTTATTGATCCTTGACTTAATCTTAAATGTAACAAAATAGAATTTAAAGGTATACAAAAAGTTTTAAAATTAATATCAAAAAAATACCCCGCGTACTGCCACTTAAGTTTTACTATTCATCAGCTATGTCGTACACTTTAGTTCTTCTTTGAATATTTTTTTTTCTTGAAATAAAGTATTATTTCAAATAATTAATAGATGTAGATTGGGTTGTCAAAAGTCTTGATTTTTGTATGCATTTTTGAGCTACTTTAATTTTTAAATGGGTCCCAGCACTCCCAGCGTTGTGACTGGCCGCAAAATTATGATGAGTGGGGCCCAATGTTCCATGAGCCATGTTCTTCTATTTGCTTTTCCTTCTCAATTTATTTTACCCTATGTATCGAAAAATTATATGTCTTTGTCTTTTTATTAAACAAAGAAATTGTGTACTTAACAATGCGGAAAGAGTCTTATATTTTGAAATGTCGCTTCATTATTATATAAAGCTGCTTTTATTTATATTGTTTGCAACTGAAAGCGTGCCTTTATAATAACATTAGCGCTTATAGCAATCTCCGTTAGATAGCGAATGCAGCGAAGACAAATTTATAGCGCGCACAATAAAACGGGGTCGTAAAAATATTACTGCCTCCGCCCGCGCCCCGCACGCGAGAAACAACACACTTTGTCTCGGCACATGCATGCGGGAAGGTTGGCGATCCCTGCACCACTTGGATAAGTTTACAAGTTTTTCTGTTAGAGAAGACACGAACCAGACCATGCGCTAGGCATCCAGGAGAGTGATGGAAGCAACTATAACTTTGGATGCAACTTTTCATAGTTAGTGTACACATACTTTCTTACACTTAGGCACTAGTCCCACCGCCGACGATGAGCGAGAAGCGAGTAGACCGAGTAACTAGAAACGAGTGGGTGAGCAGCGAGAAGCGAGTGTAGTTTTGTCGCTTGGCTGTAAGCGAGTGTTCGAGTGCGACGGGCGATTACTCGCTCCACTCGACTCGCTCGTTTTATAGCTCTTGTCGCTGCGACAAAAGATGTAAGAGCGAGTTCTCGCCGACAGTGTGAACAGCCAGCGATCAGCTATTAATATATGTGTCTGTTTTACTCACTCAGGATCTTATATCTTTTGTTCGCTTCTTGAGCGAGAAAATAGTCGATAGCCAATCGTTTCCTCGCCGGCGGTGAGACAAGTGCCTTAGCGTCGAAAATTGAGTAGTAAAACGTTTCCAAAGCCCTAAACTTTTAACCGATTTTGACCAATTGTTATTATGTTCTCAATCAAAACAAAACCTAGGTTCGTACTTTTTTTTAACCCCCAACGCAAAAAGAGATCGGAATAATTTTATTGTTAACGTTCTCATATACAAAAAAGTGTAACTTTTGTAGCACTTGTAACTTTTGTGGTACAGGAGCCTAATTTCATGTCAATCCGACAACTAATAGTAGTATCAACCACAAGATATATACTCTACTGTTTGCCATGCGAATGCCCAATGGACGATATACTTACTAATTTATTGACTCAGGCGTTACTTTGCCGAGGTCCACATCAATTGATATCATTTTTTTTTATTCGACTGGATGACAAACGAGCAAGTGGGTCTCCTGATGGTAAGAGATCACCACCGCCCATAGACACCTGCAACACCAGGGGATTGCAGATGCGTTGGCAACCTAGAGGCCTAAGATGGGATACCTCAAGTGCCAATAATTTCACCGGCTGTCTTACTCTCCACGCCGAAATACAACAGTGCAAGCACTGCTGCTTCACGGCAGAATAGCAAGCAAGATGGTGGTAGCAATCCGGGCGGACCTTGCACAAGGTCCTACCACCTGCAAAATCAATGAATTAAAAGAAAATATCTAACATCTGGTAGCATGGTGTACGGTTGTGTTGCTCTGAAGATGAGCTCTGATTGAGTTCGATTTGTGCGTGTTCTTACTTACTGTTGTTCTCTATTGCTAATAAACATCAAAAATTACAACTACTGGAACAGTGCAACTACTAAATAGACTTTGCTTCAAACGAAAGCCGAGTTTAGACTTGCACATTGCGAGGCCGTAAAGCCAACGAGTTTGTAGTGGTCAATCGAGCGCCGCAATGTAATGTGACTTGCATGATTTTTCTTGCAAATCTAAACTCGGCTTAACACAGAGCTACATCGCACGATATTTCCACGGCTTTGTCCAAAACCGCTATCTAAGGGCTGAAGGCGAGCACACCCATTCGTACCTCCGTCCTCTATTGCGTTACGATATTGTAGCTTAATCGGGACCGTTTACTGCTGATAAGGAATCGTCGCCATCGTCGCGGGATTGCGGGATGACGGATAGGTCGTTTAGCCGATACTACGGCTAAGCCTTCCGTTTGCGCCAGCGCCTTCTGGAAAACGATAAGGAAAAATATCAAAATTGACTATCGAGGCTTTAGTGCATGGGCCAGCAAGCCAAATTTAACAAAATGGTATAATTTGGGGGTACTAAGTTTCCTTCTTACAGTAGTTAGACAGGTTTATTACGATGTGAAAAAACCATGATTGCCATTTAAAAGTAGTAGCTAATAGAAATAGCGGCCAATCCAAGATGGCGGATGTCGAGTTTTAAAAAACCAAATTTTTTTACTTTGTGACAGCCCGGCTGAAGCTCGAGCTAGCTTTTGCTACCTATCTTTTTTAACCCCCGACGAAAAAAGGGGTGTTATAAGTTTGAACGCTATGTGTGTCTGTCAGTGGCACCATAGCTCTTAAACGGGAGGACTGATTTTTTTAATTTGAAATCTGGTTTTCTAGCGATGGCTCTTAAACATTTTTCATCAAAATCGGTTTAGCCGTTTTTGAGATATTGAACTTTGAAGTGACAACGTCGGGGGTTTTCCAATTTTTTGTTGGTTTGGTTATTAGTACTTGTTGTTATAGCCGCATTAATACATAATCTGTGAAAATTTTGAAAATTCCAAATGTAACTATTACGACTCAAGAGATAGAGCAGCGAGCCCTGTGGCAGATGGACGGACGGACAGACAGACAGACAGACTGCGGAGTCTCAGTAATAGGGTACCGTTGGCACCCTTTGGGTACGGAACCCTAATAATGACAATCCCCAGCAACCGCTGCTTGTTTTACATCTCGAGGTACAGTTGAACACACTTATACATTAAGAAAAAGTCACAAATGCTAGTGCAACCAATTTGTCTATAAAACAAGAAATATTTTAGAGCCCCCTCAGCGCCCCCTGCCGGCGGCCATAAATACTAATTGGGGCTGATCATGCAAAACGCCTCCCCCCACCGCACCCTCGGCTAGGGCGGCGGCACAGCGGGGGCAGAGTTTAGGAAAGCACTTACTGGTTATAAGAGTTAGATACATATGCTTATATAAAATGCTTGATGGGATTCGAAAACAAAACAAGAATCTTTATGCCAATTTGATGCTAATATTATTGTTTTTATTTAGGACTTTTTGAGGATAGACTTGTCTTGATGATATAATAATTGGTGATGGAAATCACTATATAAAATCACAGTTATAAAGTTTAATTATTTTTGCAAACTAAAAATCGTTTTCACAAACGCAAGCTCGTGTTAATTTAAATTTTCTTTTTCTGTCAAGTTTGGCATTTGCCTTTGTCATATATTTTTTTACATAAACAGGGCTTAGTATATTACTTTTAATTAAGTATTCTGCTGTACATCGACGACATTGTTTGTACTTGCCGTGCCTAGAAATTACTTCTGAGAATTGAATGGTACTAGCCGTTTTAGTGACACGTGGTTTATTACTCTAGATAAGTCGGGGCGGCGCTTGTTCAGTTATAAACCAATACCAAATGCGACATGTCATGACAATGTCAAAGTTGTCAAACGAAACTCACAACACTAGCGCCGAGTACATACATTATCTTGATGTAGGAATTCGCGCTGTCATCGTTCATCCACCATTACGTCTCATATTTCGTTTTCTAAACAAGCAAGGCAAAACCTACTAGACACTGGCAAAATTGTCCTCCAATGGACAGCGCCATATTTTTCTAAAAAACAACAACACTAGCGTCAATTAGCCTGTCGCAGAAACTGTCATTGGTGTGAATCATCTTACGGCAATTACTTATTTAATTAATATTAGTCTAGGGTGAATCAGCATTTACTAGGCAAGCGTGCTCCATCATAGGCCTCATCCACGCTTTCAATCATGCGTGATTGTGGCCAAATGCAAGCTTATATTGTTTAAAAAAAAATGAATGTAGTCTTGTGTGCTTGCACATATTGTTACAATTAACGTTAGGTTTAAGTAACTACTGTTTGCGTCGAAGTACAAATGTATTCAACAATGTAAATCAAACTGCCTTCCCGATACATCTCCGTACAAGTTTTTACGGGTCTAACGCCTAATATACAAACTGCGTACTTATATAGATCATAAAACACAAGATGTCCGTTTGTCAATCACCATGTCCCCGTTGAAAGCTTGTATCCATCATATCTTATGAACTTTTTATCATACGTAGTAAATTAGTTAAAAGCAAAACACCCTTGATTCTAACGAATACAATTGCACACGTCTTTTCGCACATAAGCATATGCATATGCAAAAAATTTAGAGTAGGTGTATGTGTGTGTGTGTGTGTGTGTGTATGTCATCCCTTCAAGCTAAAGCGCCTGGACGGATTAGAATTAATTTTGGTATGTAGATAGCTGGACGTTTGGAATAACACATAGGTTATTTAGTTTATGAAATCATTAAAGACAAGGTAATGTTGATGAAAATGATCGTCATTAACGTTGCATAAAGAACAGTAACAAAATATATGTATAATAAGGCTTTCAGAAATCATTTTGTGACACCTCACATAATATATGACGTCTAAATAAATACATCATACCTAGCCTAGGTGTACACAGAACCTAATCCTCAAAACAACTATACTGAACGCTGTCTCAGAAATAAAGTCATAATTTGTGTGTGTTTTCGAACGAGATGTGTCGTAAGCGACCCGCGCCCTCAAAACTATAGCACGACCAAGTACAATACATCTTTTGGCAACCACCTTCGCAGTTTCCTGGGGTATTCCCAACTTGGTCGGGTTCCCGCGCTCCCTTTACTGGCCATATTTATGGATGGTCGGCGGACACTTCGTTTTTTACGATATACATAAAAGCTGCCGTGAAAGATTTACGCGAAATATATTCTAGCTAATGCTGATCGTAAGCGGATAATGTTATTGCGCGATTGTGCGTAATCCGCCGAATGCCTATGTAGAAATCGGGCTCTATTTGTGTCGAGTCGCAGTTAATCTCAAGTATTGCGACCGTCCTGCAGCGTCGCTTGCGGTGTTGTTCAAATCCTAATTCAAGCTCGTTTTATTCACCTTTTTGGAAAGTTTGAAAACTCCCTTTTAAGACTGCTGTCGTCTAAAGTCTATCTTATATATCTTGTAATATTGTATGTAGGTTTATATTGATCTTATTACAGGCCACACCCGATATATAGGTAACAAGACGAACGGAACAAAACTATTTACTGCATTGTAAAACATCTCTATGATATTTATGTATGTATAACATATGTTGATGTGCAATAAAGAGTAACTGTATTGTATTGTATGATCGTGCTGGATTTTTTCTTCCTATAGACAAACTGTCTCGTTTTCTTTCGAAGAAAACCAACAGCTTAAATTAACTTTTTCAGGTTATTACAAAACATGTAACCTGTGCATGTTATAATAAAGCCAATTAAAGGTTTCCTTCCACAGATAATACGGAGATATGAACAGATTTGCACAAAAAAGGTAGCAGTAGGGATAAAAAAATAAGACCGAAAAAAAATAAAAATGAAACTTAAAAAGACATAATGAATGAGGAGCAAAAAATTTTGTGCTCTCTGATTTCGAATTGCAGCAGGTTCGAAGCGATGTTTGGCGTGTATTAGTATCTATTATTTGGAAGCTGATACGGCAAAGTCAATCAGAGGCGATCGCCGAGTGGCGGCGGCACGCGATCAATTTTTTGATACGTCAGTCGCCGGAGAAGTCATTTCTTGCGACAACATTTGATTCCAGCAAATCGAATCTGTCCCACAATGCGGCCGAAATGGAAAGCAAACTGGGACCCGAATAAATATTCGTTGTGGCAACAGGGACCCGCGATTACTCGGGATGGAAAACCTTAGGTAAACAAAATGGGAAGTGCCCGGGGGAGGGCTCTTGTGAGCTGAAAACTGGCCAAGCGCGACTCGGATTTAAAGTCGAAGTCAAAGTATTGCATGCTCTTGAATTTGTAATTAAATTGAATAACTGTTTATTTGGAGCCGCAAGTACATTTTTAGCCAACTTCTAATAGAGATGACACTGACGAACTAACCTGACCAACAAAAAGTTGGAAAACTCCCGAGATTGTCACTTCAAAGTTCAATATCTCAAAAACGGCTGAACCGATTTTGATAAAACATGTCTAAAAACTACCACCACCTAACATCAGGTGAGATAGGGGTCAATCACGGTCAGTTATATGTAAAAAAAACCCTCGCTGGAAAAGCATCAAATTAAAAAAACCGTATACACACACACACACACACACACCGGTCAAACTTATAACACCCCTCATTTTGCGTCAGGGCTTTAAAAAGGAGGAGGCTATCAATTCGACTGTATTTTCATTTTTTTATATATTAGTTACAAAACGGTGGAAGCCGCAAGCAAGCAGTTGTGTTGTACTTTGGTTGAGTTCGAAACGCGTCGGTGTAGTTTGGTGGTGGTGGTGATAGTTGGGTTTACGAGTATGTGATGTGTGTGTTCTTACGGCGTGCAGGCAGAGGAGTTGCAAGAAGGTACCTACATTTGTTGCATAATAGCTATCGTTAGGTGAGCAAAGTACCTAACCCATATCCATACTAATATTATAAATGTGAAATTGCAGGTTTTAGAGTCCCGTTTACACATTTTCGTTGCGGAACCCTAAAAAGCGGTGAACTCACGTATGTAGCGACTTTCGAAAGTCCATTCGGCTTATTGACGCAGGAGGGGGTGGAACCCTCCCGGCGCGATTTACAATAAATTTCAAACGGAGAATATGTTAGCAATATGTAGAGCCCGGACCACTCCGGAATAGGGCTGCCCAAAACACACTTTGAAATGGCCCTCTACTAACTAACTCCTGAATTAATTTACAAGTTATGTACATACCTAGTAGACAAAGAAATACCTAAAACATCCAATAAAAACCATTCAGATGTTGGCGACCGCGACCAGCGACGGCGACCCACGACCGCCACGGGTCACGTGACCCACTGCTCACTATACGTTATGCCTATCCAATTTATTAAAAGTGTAAACAAAACGATTTCATCAAAATTCTTGTATAAACACCCACTGGATCGAATCAATAACACATTTATCTATAATCCGTGTCTTTTAACTAGATGTCTAATCACTTTTCTCACCAAAATTCACTTGATTTCAATATTTATTTTTCATTTGAAAAATCCTTGTCAAAATCTGACGTTATTTCTTGATTGAAACATGTGTATAATCTGTAGTAGCATAGACTAGCGTAGAAATGGTGGAAACTTTGACATTTTAAAAATGACATTTTAAACTTTCGTGATTCTCACTCATAGTCAAAATACCACAAACGGGACTTATCACGCTATTATTACACAAGTAATATTTACCTCGACGTTTCGGCAACGTTACAGTTGCCGTGGTCACGAGTAGACACCATTTACATTTTAAAAATGCGCGGAATAATAAGCGATTTTTATTTACTTTCCTTAAATTTTAAAAAAAGTTACTGCTTTTATAATTGAATAAACCAAATTGTGAATTATGCGGTACGACAGAAGATGTCCGACATTTATTAGTGGAATGTGTTCGGAATCATGCTGCGAGGGAGGCGTTGGTTGCAGCAGCCAACCTGAGCAAGTATGACACGGGAATGTTTGTGGGTATTTTAGCTCAGCCGGCCTCAGACATGGCGTTGAGGCTTTTCAGGTTGGCTGAGGTGACAGTAATTAGTTATCATCAATTGTGAGATGTACTTTTTTTACTAGTTAATTACTTAATGTTTTGCCCTATGGGCTAATGTGACAAATTTGTACGTTTCCCGTTTCAAATAAATAATATAAAAAAAACTAGTATTGTAAATAATAAAACAGTCAAAAATACGTTTCTATTCAATTAATAAATAATCGATTTACTGAACAGATTAATTATTTTGCAATAGGTTCTATGTAGGTTTTCACATCACTAAATGTCTATGGTCGGGTTAATGGCGTCTTTGTTTACGCTTGTCATAAATTGGATCGGAATACAATATACGAAATTAATTTGAAGCACAGTGAGTCGGTCGCGTTCGCGGGATTCGGTCGCCTGGCGACCGTCGCCAACATCAGAATGATATCTTTACTTTAAACGTAAGTTTAATACCTAAAAACATTGAAAGACAAAAACATTGAAAGTGACAGGGTCAAAAGAATTCAAAAGCATTTACTTGATGTGTTTATCATTGTCAGCCCTAGCGACCGATCACTCCAAAGACTTTGTTTTAAGGCGGTTATCGCCCTGCGCACCCGCACACTGAGGGACGCAGTGAGCATAATGTTTTGCCACATTTGCGTTTTACATTCATATCATGGGTGAGGGACGTGGGAAGCAGAGCTATTATGCTCTATTTAATGATCAATTTCGAGAGGAATGTAAGTTTTCAAGCTACATTTAGTTAGTTAAATAAAGTTAGTTGTGTCGGGCACGTATCTGAATATCGAAAAATTAAATATCGATGGTTAACGACGATCAAAATATCGAACCTAACCTAACCTACGCTACTTTCGATATTTTGACAGTCGACTTTTTAACT
This sequence comes from Choristoneura fumiferana, assembly GCF_025370935.1. NCBI lineage: Eukaryota > Metazoa > Arthropoda > Insecta > Lepidoptera > Tortricidae > Choristoneura > Choristoneura fumiferana. The sequence goes on along the minus strand of NC_133481.1, from coordinate 20,689,176 downwards.
TTAGATACATATTAATAATAATAAATATAATTAATTATATAAATAATAATATAATAAATATAATGGGACACTTGACACCAATTACCAAGTCCCAAACTAAGCAAAGCTTGTACTATGGATACTAGGCAACGGATAAACATACTTATATAGATAAATACATACTTACTTAAATACATATTCAACATCCAAGACCACAAACATTCGTATTATTCATACGAATATCTGCCCCGGTCGGGAATCGAACCCGGAACCGCAAGCATCGTAGTCAGGATCTCTAACCACTTCTTGGCCATCCGGTCGTCTAAATAATAATATTTTCAAATATATATGTTATATATATTTTGTGTTTTTTTTAATAATTGTTTTTTTTTTAGTATCACTTATTATTATTTAATTAATTGTGATATGTATGTGAGCTGTGAGTTATCTGATTTTTAAAAAGGATTAAAATAAATGTAATTATTATCAAATAATAATAATAATTTCGATATTCATATACGATATACGCCCCCTTTGTGTCACTAAAGAGTCATATGTATGGGAATAAAAATTACTGGAGTGGCTTGAGGCGTTACAGGTGATAAGATACTTTTAACCGACTCCTTATAACGAGCGGTTTTCTTGCAAAAATTCAAATATTCGTTTTTCTATAGCATTATTAATGTTAATTACTGGCACTTGAGGTATTCCATCTTAGACCTCTAGGTTGGCAACGCATCTGCAATAACCCTGGTGTTACAGATGTTTATGGGCGGTGGTGATCTCTTACTATCAGGAGACCCACTTGCTCGTTTGCCATCCAGTCGAATAAAAAAAATTATACTACAGCATTTATTCCGGACCTGTGTGGTAATTACCCACTAATGTGGTAAAATTACGGTCCAAGCCCTCTCATTCTGAGAGGAGGCCTGTGCCCAGCAGTGGGAGGTAAATAGGCTGGGAAGGTGGTAAAACTGTATTTCGTGAGGTGAAGATGATGCTGATGATGATGATATCAGATATTGTGGGTATGTAGTACGCGACTTAATAACCGCACTGCACTTGCTTATGGGGTAAATGACAACTACAGCTGTTATTTTCATTGTATGTTTAGGGGCTGTTTCACCATCCATTGATTAGTGTTAAGGCGCGCTTATAGAAGATTTTTCGGTATTTGAGGGGGTGAAGCAGACGACGCGGTGGAGGCGAATGCGGGGCGCCTCGCGCGTCTGCAGGGCTACTACGAAACTCGAAACTCGAAGTTCGTGTCGTACCGTCCCTCTCGCTCTCGTGTTAAATAGTATAAGTGCCAAAGGGACCGCACGACACGAACTTCGAGTTTTGACTTTCGTAGTAGCCCTGCTGTCACGCAGCCCGTTGACGGCCTTATTCTGTTTGTATCCGTATTCTGGTTAATGTGAATTCCGGATTTTTCCTTAAAATTATAATTACACATTTTTTTGGTTTAATTAAGAAAATCTTCGTTTAATATGAATAGTCTTGGTAATAAACAAATTATTTATGCCTCTTCATGCCCACAGTTTGATTTGTAACGTAGGTAATGGATAGACATTTCGACTGAATAGGTCGATAGATAGATATGATGAAAAGGATATAAAGGTAAATCAATACAAATAAAAAAACATTTTTATTTCAATCTGAAAATCTAAATTACAAGCTAGGCAAATCTTTACATATAATAATAAAACAGTAAAGAAAAAGTTGTCTGTTCACTTTTACGAAATGAAATGAAATCATTTATTCAGTAAATAGGCCGCAATGGGCACTTTTACACGTCATTTTTTAAACTACCAGCGCTTTCGGAAAGACCATCATTATTCATTGCCAAGAAGAATGCGCCGCAAGAAACTTGGCCGAAAGTCGTTTTTTTTTCAAAATAAAATAATTGCAAATAAAATAGGTACTAAAAAACTACAGTATACAATTAAAGAAAAAAATACAAAAAAAATATTATTATAATACAGGGATGTATGGGGTCCCTTAGTTAATCATAATAACTCAGAAACTACTAAACAGAAATCAACGAAATTTTGTGTAGTGATAGCTTATTGGTGTTGTTGTCCAGGCTTCTCAGCAGGAATACAAAGTTAAGGATCTATAAAACTGTCGTAAGACCTGTCCTTATGTATGGCTGTGAGGCCTGGACACTAACACACAAAGAGGAATATCAACTCCTTGTAGCGGAAAGGAAGGTCTTGCGTAAGATTCTGGGACCTGTCAAGAGAGACGACGGCACATGGAGGATCCGTAAAAAGAGAGAGATCCAGGAGCTGGTGGCTGAACCCAATATCATCGGCGTAACAAAATCACACAGACTTCGCTGGTTCGGTCACCTACTACGAATCGGAGAGGAGAGGATCGGGCTGCCGAAAGAGCGTACGCTGGGAGGACAGTGTCCAGGCGGATCATCGACGTCTCCACGACCACGACTGGCAAGAGGCTGTGCACGATCGGGACAGATGGCATGCTCTTGTTTCGGAGGCCAAGACCCTCTTTGGGTCCCTGAGCCAAATTAGCTAGTTAGTTAGATAGCTTATTAGTCTGGTCAACATTTAGGATACTTTATGTTACGGAAAATAACACATGACACGTGACATGGAGACCTTGGATCTGGTAATACCAGTTACTGTTTTTGTTAATTTCAGTAGTTTTAGTTTCCTTTTCATAATTCTACATCTGAATTTTGTTGTTTTTGATACATTTTTCAAGTCCATTTCTAAAGGCTACACTTCAACCGGGCACTTTATTTCACTTTTACTTAAAGATGATACATTTTGGGAGAAAAAATTAAAGACAAACTAATTTCAAAATTGAAAATACACACTGAAATATAGATGCACAGAAAAACCAGAAAAATAAGACCAGCACTGGAAATCGAACCCAGGTCCTCGGTATTCCGTACCGCGTGTTATACCGCTACACCACTGCTGGTCCACCAGCAGTGACCAGCAGTGGTGGTTGACCGGCAGTAGTGTAGCGGTATAGCACGTGGTACGGAATACCGAGGACCTGGGTTCGATTCAGTTTGTATTTTCAATTTAGGTTTTACGGGATGACCGTAAGAGAAAAAAAAATTGGAATGGAAATAAAAAATATAAAAAGATTCCAAAAAACCAATCTTGATTTACGTGAAGGTAAATTACAAATCGAAGTACCTATAATAAATAAGTCGCTGATAAGGTAGGCAGTAGGTGTCGTAATGTACGGTCTGGTACACACGGACCGCATTCCAATTGCAATCCGGCTGTAAAATGGCAGAACTACATCAGAACTGCGTAAGAACTGCACTCCGACTGCCTAAAATGGCAGTTGGAATGCAGTCCTCTGACAGTCGGGTCCAGTGCTGGTGCAGTTGTACTAACTGCGCAATAACTGCATCCAAACTCCCATTTTGCAGCCGGATTGCAGTTGGAGTACATGTTTTTGTCAATAATTTACTAGTGCAACCAAGTGCAACCATCTTATTTTATTAAAATAATTTATGTTAAATAACTTGGCTGAATGCAAGATATTACCTTTGCCTGCAAAAAAATGAGAAAATCTAAACTTAGATCGAAACTGTTGCATCTATTATCAGACATGTCAGTGAAACTGTCAAAGGGATCAAGCAGGGCTACTACGAAACTCGAAACTAGAAGTTCGTGTCGTGCGGTCCCTCTGACACTTATACTATTTAATACGAGAGCGAGAGGGACGGTACGATACGAACTTCGAGTTTCAGGTTCGTAGTAGCCGCAAGGTTCGGCGCATGTTCGCCGTGAGTAGTATAGGTTATACAACGTGCTTACAATTTGTATGGCAGTCGCGGTAGAATCTGGACAAAGCCGTCCGCGTCCGTGAGCAGCCGAGGCCCGCGCCAACCAGCTTGCGGTCGTAGTACGAATGTGAAATCCGCTCAGCAGGGCTACTACGAAACTCGAAGTTCGTGGGTTGCGGTCCCTCTGACACTTATACTATTTAGTACGAGAGCGAGAGGGACCGCACGACACGAACTTCGAGTTTGGAGTTTCGTAGTAGCCCTGCTGACTCGGCCCCACTCCGGCCGGTCAATTAGTGTGTGGTAGGTACTTACCGTTTAAGTACTCTAATGCTTCTCATATGTGCTCTGAGTTCACGTATGCGTTTCCTCTTTCGCTTAACTTTTTTAATACTGCGATTACCCATATTATTCGCTCTTAAAAGTAGTACTAGCGCGTTAGAAAAATGTGCACAGGTCCGTCGTCGACTACGTACACGCGTGTACTGGCGACTGGGAAATACTTGGCCGCCGCCGCGCGCTAGAACCGTTTTATTTTGCCAAAGACGAAATAAATTGGTATGATTGATGTACTCAACCTATTGAAAATCTATGAAGCATAAATCTAAATCTACTAAAAACTATTTAATAAAGCAAATTTTGTGTTGATATTCATAATAGTTTTAATAATATTTGGTTTAACGTGTAAATGAAGGCTCTTTTTCAAAAAAATAATCTATCGAGGTTTTTGTCAGCAATCGTGTTTTTGATGAAGTCAAAAACTAGCTAATAGACTGAAAATATACATATAAAAAAATTGCAGTTGTAAGTATTATGTAAGTATATTTTAAATATTTTCTAAAATTGTAGTTTTCACTACGTACAGCGCCTTAACTGGCGGTTAGGTGTGATGCCGTCTTTATTTGTTTTGTTCGAATAGACGGCATCACATTTAACCGTCGGTTAACGCTAATCAATGGATGGTGAAACAGCCCCTTAGAATTGCAATATAATTATTGATTTTCCGAAAGTGCTGGTATAAAAGTAGTGTAAAAAGTGTTAAGTAAAGGAGCCCTTTGCCTATTTACAAAATAAACAATTTGATTTGATAATTTCCACGAATAACAATCGCATAAACGTAAAAACATTATTACCATATAATTCACCGAAAAAAATGGACTGAAAATACCACCCCCGTAAAATATGAGGTGTAACAACATTATTAGGGGGGATGTAGCAAGCTATGCGCGCCCCGCGGGCCTGTCCGCAGGGGCGGTTTATTGCTAGATCTGCTATTTTGTTTATAAAGTTGCTGCTATTCTGTATGATTTATTTGTGTTGTTTTAATGTTATTGGGGGTGCAGGCGCGTTTGTACGATGCCAAGTTAGTAGGTAAATACTTGCTAATATTATTATAAATGCCAATGTACTCGTTTCTTTGTTACGCTTTCACTCATTAAATACTCAATTGATCGTGATGAAATTTGGTGCAGGCGAAGCCGCGGGCAAAGGCTAGTACCATTTAATTGGTTTGGAATAAACATAATGTTAGTTTTAGTTTTAGTTTTTATTTTTAGGCTACTCATTATAGGACCCACTGAAAATCAGCGTCGTGGCCCCCTGCCTCGACTCGTGCTGAGTGGACTCCTTTTTTGAGACAACTGGCACAATACACTTTTAGATTTAAGAAATTTGTAAACTGTTTTTTGTTGTTGTTGTTGTTTCGAAATAAATTTTATTCATTCATTCATAATGATAAAATTACTTAATTTTTGAAAGTTACAGTACTAAAGTAGTTCCATTTGAGTAGCTGAACCTGTGTTTTAATTTTTGCTCCTGTTACATGGCCCACCCGGTATAATAATATGTATAGGTTGGAATGATGATGATGATTAACCCACCCAATTTTTAAGACTAAGAACAAAGACCACGTGATCAAAGCCACCAACATTCATTATTTTTAAACAAAAAAACAGTTTGCAAAGAAAAAGCTCACGTATACAAGAAATACAGAACAAAAGTTGCTCACGAGCTTACGAAGCAGCCTCGCTCATTACGCGACGAGGCAAAATTCCACTCTTTATTTATGAAATAAAAATGAAAACATTTCTACGAGAGACGAATGGCCGACGGGGGGCCCCACCCCCTCCCTAAAGGCGGACGCCCCCACTGGGGGGACAGTGTTATATCATTTGAGAACGCTAGATTGTGTTGGTTTAAATAATGGGATGGGTTTTAGATTATTGGAGATTTTAAAGGATTGTCGCTTGCTTGTTGTTTGGGGACTGGATGCACTGTGGCACCCTTGTGGCAATAGGCGTGTTGCGTCCTAATAAAGAACATTGTGTAATTACTACGTACACAATACAGTACCTACCTACAGCTCTTTATTAAATACCTCAATATACTTACAGTAACCAGTACAAAAAATACAGGCTTAGGTAATTACGGAAAAAAATCGAGGTAGGTAAGCGATGCGTAGGTAATTATGTTAATATGAACCTACCAAAATCAATATCTCATCCTCCTAACGCCCAGAGTTCTTTATAACGGGCTTATTGTAATTTTAAATTAAATTCTATCATGACTCAACAATCGCCTCTCAAACAGAGGGTCGTGGGTTCAAACCCCGGCTCGCACCTCTGAGTTTTTCCAAATTCATGTGCGGAATTACATTTGAAATTTACCACGAGCTTTGCGGTGAAGGAAAACATCGTGAGGAAACCTGCACAAACCTGCGAAGCAATTCAATGGTGCGTGTGAAGTTCCCAATCCGCACTGGGCCCGCGTGGGAACTATAGCCCAAGCCCCCTTGTTCTGAGAGGAGGCCTGTGCCCAGCAGTGGGACGTATATAGGCTGGGATGATGATGATGATGATGATGACTCAACAATGAAATAAAGTTTGATGTTCATAAATCAAAATTTTGACTTGGGCGCTGGGAGTATAAATATGTGTGTTTTCCTAATCACAGGATAAAAACAACTATGGTGTGCCCTCCGTGAGTTGAACTATCTCCATACCTTTTACTTTAATCGGTTCTAACGTTATTGCATGATTGAGGAACAAGCATCAGCAAAAACTTTGTCATTTATAATTATTATTAATAGCGTTTATACCTGCTGAGCTGGTAACGTTGCATTTTTGTTAGTTTTTCTCGATTATTCTATAAAAATTGAATGAAAAATAAAAATGTGGCCTGATAGAACTGTTCTTAATATATAAGTTAATGTACTCCAAAAATTATGCGTGATAGACTTTTATTTTCTTTAAAAACCATTTATAAACATTTGTTTATTTTTAAAGAATACAAAGGTCTCTCACGAATAATTATTGCAGTAGCGACACATTAACTTATATATTAAGAAAACTTCTATCAGACCACATTTTTATTTTTCATTCAATTTTTATGGAATAATCGAGCCACGTTGGCAGCTCAGCAGGTATAAAGCTAAAATTTGTGGAGATATGGACAGCAGAGTGTCTATTGCGTAACGTTTTTGACACTTGCGATCGCGACCGCGGTTTTCGCATACAAAAACTGTCATTTGATTGACATCGCGGGTGTCAGAGAAACGTTAGACAATACGGCTTTTGGTTTTACATCGTCATCATTTTCATATTTAACGTACTGAAACTTTTTTACTTAAGCTGAAACGGAGACTCTTAACTCGTGCTTCACGCTCGCTCGGTCTATATTATTTTAAAAGATAACGTAATAAAAAAGAAAGATATAAGGCTAGTATTAACTGCTTAGGGTATAAGCTCAGCGTATGGGGTACAGGGTAGCATTAGGGTTAAGCATTGACTTCAGATTTTATGCTCTACGTACACCGACTGAGCCGTGAAACTATATAAGGAAGTCACATAAACTTAATTAGTTTTTTATAGAAATACTAAAATGAAAAAAAATCTGCCTTTTACTCAATTGAAACCCTCAGTGCGCAAGCTCGACTCGCACTTGGTTTGTCTCCATATCGGAGTTGTTCCGGAGTTAGATTTAAATTAAGTTTATCAATGGCTTCAAAAAAACATTTTATTATATTAAAGAATATTATAAATAATAATTGTCATTATCCCACGGTTACATCGACTTAAAAACTTAATAACGTTTATTCATTTTACCTTGATTATTTATAATTAAAAAATAATCGTGTTTCTGTTGAATTTATTTATCTTTATTTTTATTATTTATTTATCATAGGTATTACCTACATACACTTACTAACTGTCCATATCCACGAGCCAAACTGATATTACAGTTTGTTCGCAAGAACGTATGTAACTAAATATAAATAAATACAAAAACAAAACAAAAGTCACAACATAATATTATACAGAGATGTGGATACTTTACTTAAAGAATAATAATAATATTAGGGTACCCTAAGGCAGTTACAAAATCCATTTAAAATAAAATAACATTTGCATGCCTTTATTTGTATTTGGTTACACGTTTCACTTCAATGTTGGCAGTAATTTGTAAAAACAGCTTGTTAACATGTCTAAAACTAAATTAACTTCTGATTTCCTCCACTTTCCCGCTCACAACTTGCAAATACAATTCATACAAAATCGTATTCATGCACACATTCAAGTTTAGACTTCACATTACACACACATACGTGTCGAGGTCTCCTCCAACAATCGGTTCTCGTATAGAGGTGTAATTATAGTGTAGTTTAATTTCGCTACAGTCAGGGGGGGGCGAGGGGGACCGGAAAGATTTTTCAATTACCAACTTTGTGCCGTTCGCTCCAATCTCAGCACAGAGTACAATGCGCCTCAGAGGGTATAGAGATGGCATTATTTGAATTGTTATGTGGTGTTCAAAAGGTTAGCAAGAAGACAGGTTATTGTGACTGCACGCGGAAGGCGTCAAATTCTGACCATTTAACCCGCCCGAAGGAGGGTTGTTTTTCGAGCATAAATATGTAGGTTGCTAAATGGTTATTGGTTACGTATGGACCTGACATGCTCGAAACAAATGCATGTCTATGTTGGTATGCACATACCAATGTATGTCTATTTTTTTTATCTTCTCTGTATTAAATAATATTGTAACTGGTAACTTTAGACGACCAGATGGCATTGTGGTTAGAGAACCTGACTACGAAGCTTGAGGTCCCGGGTTCGATTCCCGCGTCGGGGCAGATATTTGTATGAAAAATACGAATGTTTGTTCTCGGGTCTTGGGTGTTTAATATGTATTTAAGTATGTATCTATCTATATAATTATATTTATCCGTTGCTTAGTACCCATAACACAAGCTTTGCTAAGCTTACTTTGGGACTAGGTCAATTGGTGTGAATTGTCCCGTGAGAAAAAAAAAAACTCATGTCTTAAATCGAGTTTAGCTCGACAAGTTACGGGCTAATTCGTAGCCCTTCGTGAGTCTCGCGGCATTTCCATGTTCAAAATCCTCTCTGTAGCCTAAACAGCGTGCAGCGTGACAGTTTTCAAAATATTATGAGGTACTTAGGTATTTTTAATTTCGTCATAACTGTCGGAGGGACAATATCATTTCTCTGGAATAAATATATCATTTAATTTCATTAGGTATACTTATAGGTATGCATATGTAAATATTTGTACCGTCCGCCAAAAAAAAAATGTATAAAATTATTATTTATTGTAACAATATGGGTATCAAATGAATGCTAATGATTAGCCCATTCCAAACATCCAAAAAATGCAAAAAAAAAAAAATTAAAAACCCGACTAATTTAAAAAGAAAACATTGAAAATTGACATTTTCATGTCAATTTCCATGATACCACGCAAGAACAAAGTGTAAAAAATAGTTTCTACTTGTATTACCTTTACCTATATACTTCTATTTGTTTATAAAAGTCATTATTTCTTCTTGTTTATTAATATTATGGTATTGCGGCGGTGGTATGGTATGTTATTGTGGGTTATTAGGGTGCCTTTCCACCTGCTGCGAGAACGTGAAAGCTAATATACGCTACGAAGCTATGTGACCGTTTCCACTAACGCTTAGCTATGTAGCCGTTCGAGAAAGATGTGCTATATAGATACGCAGCTGTGAGGCAGCTGTGCGAGGAATATGCGCAGCTCGAGTAGACGCACGCATCCAGAGCACGAATCCAGAGCACCAATCCATATAAAAAAAACATAGCTTAGTTGAACCCGTTTCCACCAGTACTATGCTATGTGGACCAATTAATATATTACTCTTTAACTCACCCTTTGTCGGACCCTAACGTATTGCTCCTTTCCTCTCATCCACTCAAAGGTTGACTGGTAGAGATCCCTTAAAGGGATAAGTCCGCCTTTGTACAAGTATTTTAAAGTTTGTCAATTGTATTTTGTTAATTTTCTTTTGTACAATAAAGAGTTTAGATACATACATACATACATAATATGATTGGTGGATATCAAACACATTCATAACAATGTAGCCTAGCACATTTCTGGTGGAAAGGCGCCCTTGTGTTGGTGGTCCTTTGAGACGCCGCGGGCGACGGGCTGCCACGCGTTACTCAGCGGGTCCCAACAACCAGAACCTTAGATACCAACATAGCAAGTAAAATGAACAGCTTGTAAAAACATTGTCAATCGGCGATATTGTAACTGATAACGAGCACACTCCATCGGCGGAACCCTGCATTCCGAAGCTACTCTGTGCCCCGTGGAATTCTTAATATCTGTGCGCTAACTACGGACGCGTATTATACACCCCCCCCCCCTCCCAGTGCACCCCTAGTGCGCTGAAACAGAGGCTGGAGGGAACTGGAATTATTTATAATCTTTAAACGTTTTAATGATTTAGCGTTGATTACATCATCCTTACTGACTAATATCTGAAGAAAGACTAACTAAACTACTAGAGAAAGTCTATAGTTACCTCATCGTTATTTAGATGTGGTTTGGTTATAGTTTGCGACCCTGAGAAGGATATAGAATATTTAATTTTATCAAGGAAAATAGCACAGTGCCCGTGGGATAGTATTTTTAGCAACATTAATATTATTATTTTTTTTAATGAAAGACGTATTTCCTTTCTTATAACAAAAGAAAAACGAAACCTTTTTATTCGTAAAATAATATTAGGCATCTCGACGGCCAGTAACAATTTTAAGATCACAAGACTAAAAAGTTTTTATATCGCTAAAAGATAAGAATATAGTGTAAACTTTTAAATTTTCGTTGAGATAGCGCGAAGAATAAAGCTCTAAGTAGTCCCTGTACACCTCTGGCTAGTTAAACAATGTCGGAATGTGCGATTTACTTTTAAAATTGGATTGTACGGGGCCCCGAGCTTTGTACTCAAAGGCGTTTGAGCTCCAGCTTCCACAAAGCGCTTTATTGGGGAGCACGGCGAGGCGACTCATAACGAGCTGATCAAACGGGCGAGAGGCTGCAGGGACACACAAATGACGAATGTTCGGTTTGCTGACCAAGTATATTTGTTCCGAACTACTTAGCGCCCTGCCTAAGCAACCTAACCAAATTATAAAAAATAAAACCAGCGACAATGTAATTTCAAAGTTTAATATCTCAAAAGTGGCTTAACCTCTTTTTAGCAAACAGCTAAAATTACCGCAGGGAAACACGCTTGTACGAAAAAAAGTCGCATCAAAATCCATCTGCTTGAGAGCTACCTACACACACACACAGTCAGACAGACGTTGGCGTCAAACCTATAAAACCTCTAAGTTTGCGTTTTGTGGTTAAAAAAGAGACGTACAAATAAAGTCCATGTACAAAGCCAGTAGCTTCAATATTTGCACCCCCATTTTCTAAAATCACAGAATAGGTATACATAACTTGAGTTTTCATTCTTGTAAGCTTTTATCATATTCATATTCAAACATACATGATATTGTATTTGTTATAGTTTATTGTGTATCAATCTTGCATATATCTTTATTTGCACGGCTGCTTCGATGTTTGAATAAGTCTTACCTATCGTAACTTATCATTTAGCCAAAAAAGGATTGGTCAGATAAAAGTATTGTTGGGTTGTTTTTTATTTCTATTCATGTTTGCATTAAGGGTGTGGTATCAGCTACTCGGCTTACGCAATATTTGAGTTCAAAGTAACATTACACTGTCTTATTTTTGCCTAAACCATGGTCAAGTGGATATTATGTTTTTATAGTAAAAAGTTTGCGAAAAATTATTCATGCATATTCAGTAATTGAGTAAATGGTAGCCAAGTATCTTCGTTTATATAAATTATAAACTTTGTAAAAATAAGAGTTATAGGTCTTACAAAAATAGATAAATTATGTAATTGCCACTATTTGGTATTGAATAACAACTTTCAGATTAGTATTATTTCACGTCAACAGCATACTGGACCACTTTTCCATTAAATTATTTAGAAAGTATAATAATATCAAATGTTGACAAGCTAAAACACGACACGCCGACATGGCTAAAAAGCTACTTTACACTATTGTCCCAGTTTAGTCCGTTACAAACTTCTATGTTTCTATTCTAATTTTGCACTGAGGAACATAATGGAAAAATTCTTACCTACAAAGTCTGTACGCCAACTTAAAATTTAATATGACATGATAGGTGTGGTATTAAATGAAATATCAAAGATGGCGGCACTGGGGGTGAGGGGAGGGGGTTGTAAAGTGCACTTGATTAAGTTACCTAGTTTTACGACCCTGTTAAAGGGTGGCAGTGACAATAGTGGCATCAATATCGGACCATTATGGATCATATCAAAGAGTATTACATTTAAAACTGGATAAATGTCTTTAATTTGATAAAGTGCGAGACGATTTTAAAAACCTCTAAAATTGCACGCCATTATTATAACAAAGACAAGCTATACTTGAAACCTTTAGGTAATTAACTTAATGTAAACAAACGTCATCTGCCAGATTTAGTACGTAAACATTCAAGGATTTGAAACATTTTACGTATCTATCATTGTAATACAAACTAGACTACCAGCGTATTTCAATACAGAAATGTAAATGTTTAGATAGTTTAAATGGGGTAATTTTAATATTTAAGACACCAATTGACGTTGGTTTGTTTACATTTAGTTAAATACCTATCCAAACCAAGTATAAGTGCGAGGTGCTACGTCACAGTTGATGTCCGCACACAAGAACATGTCACGTAATGACAGCGGTATTTTGACATTCACTCGTTCATTTCATTCATTCTCCTTTTATGCAATCCGTTCTTCTTGTAGCTGTATCGTGTGTGTAGTGTAATCATTCACTTCAACTCTCGTGGCACTACATACCTAAATCACGCTTCTCTCTCTTAGCAGATACTTATTTACTTTGACAACACACGTAAATAAATTTCATAAATACATTTATGGACCAAAATGTTTTGTCTACGAAAGCAAATGTTAGTGAAACAGAAAAAGGCAAATGAATGTCGACAGAAGTACAAACAAGCATTTATAAATAACTAGACTAGACTTTACCCGCGGCTGAACTCGTAAACCATTTAAATCCGGCATTTGAATTAAATCCGGGATTACATTCAATTTCCATGGGAATTCCTAAAAAAAATTATGACGAAAACCCTCGAGATTTAGCCGTATCATCAAATTTGAGGATTTTCTATAAGTCCCGTAGGAATATCGGGATTAAAAGCCATACCAAATCTCATCCAAATACGCCCAGTCGTTTTAGTATGAAGGAGTAAAAAATACAATGAACTAAAATAATTTCCTTGCTCACCCGCGACCTTACGATAGCTAAGCTTATGCAAAATATGCGTGTTCATGCAGTTCCTCCACCTCCACACTGTAAGAACACACACAAATCACACAAACCCATCTATCACCACCACCACACTACACTGACGCGTTTCGAACTCAAACAGAGCTCATCTTCTGAAGATGAGCTCTGTTTGAGTTCGTTTCGGTATGAAAAAAGCTCAAAAAAAAGAGATAAAAAAAAATACTTCAGAGATAATAAATAAAATTATTCCTCAACGTAAACCTTTGGAAACTAAAATTGTATGTTTTCCTTGTATAGTTCCTTCTCGACAAATATCTCGTCATCATTGATATATTGTTAATAAAATAATAATATAACCTAAAATTAATATATTTATATTGAAATTATGGAATCATTTAACTATTCCTGTAACTAAAGTTAAAACTCCAATAGCTCCTGTTAAAGGTCAAGGTCTGTAATCAACTAAATGATATGGATGATTGTGGTGTGTTGTCATTAAATTTTAATTAACTTCTCTAGCATAAAGATTACTTAAAATTGAAATTACATATGATTGAATTACTGCAACTGCAGATGGCGGCAGAATGGGTTTGTGTGATTTGTGTGTATTCTTACAGTGTGGAGGTGGAGGAACTGCATGAACACGCATATTTTGCATAAGCTTAGCTATCGTAAGGTCGCGGGTGAGCAAGGAAATTATTTTAGTTCATTGATATGGACCTCCGCAAAGTAACGCCTGATTCAATAAATTATGTAAAAAATACACACAAATTTTCAAGACAAGTATACAACGTGAATAACAAATAACATAAATGTGTTTAAGCCACCACCGTAAAATACGGTGGCGTTTCAAAGAAAACTCTAGAAATAAGCAATGAAGAACAAAACCGCCCCAAATAGAAACTTTAACTTTTAAAAACTACATTTATTAACCAGAGCCGAGCAGAATCAATTTACCCCGGCCGAGAGCTACCAGCCCCACTGACCTGTACTCCCACTTAATCCCAGGAGTTCTAGAGTTCCACTGAAACTGGTAGTGGGGGTATATAATTAGGCCCAGGATTAGCCGCGGCAAATTAAGTTGAAAGCAGAGGGTACCGTTTTTGAGACGCGAGATTGCGGCAGTTCCCATTAACGGATGGCGACAGGTATTGCGATTGGCTGTAATTCTTCTGGAAACCGAATGTTTTGCAAACTGTGTGAAAATATCTAAGTAAAAAAGGTAATCTAGTACACTGGGGAAATGTGGTACAGTGGCATTTTGGTTAGGCAAGTTGGAGAGTGAAAAAAGTGTGATTCAATAATTTCTTCGGATGCTATTTCTTACGACATGAGAATCTATTTGTTACGACGCAACACCACTGAAGTAATTTCACACTCACATTAGCACTGCAAATTAATAAAAATAGGTAGGTACCTAAAACTACCGTGAGACTCACTCATATTAAATATAATGACCCGGATAACTCACGTCTTAAATCGAGTTTAGCTCGACATGTTTCGGGCTAATCCGTAGCCCTTCGCCTAAACCGCAGCGCGGCGGCGCGCAGTGCGCGTGTTGCAGCAGCCGCTGAGTCGCGTTGCTCCGAAGACGAAGGGCTACGGATTAGCCCGAAACATGTCGAGCTAAACTCGATTTAAGACGTGAGTTATCCGGGTCATTATATTTAATAGGTAGGTACCTAAATAAATAGGCGAACCTAGAGCGTAAGAGCAATGTCTTCCGGATAACAACTTGGTTACGAAAACAAATAAATTGGTTTAAGTAGACGAAATCAAACATACAATAGAAAAGTACCTGGGTCATCATCATCATCATCCCAGCCTATATACGTCCCACTGCTGGGCACAGGCCTCCTCTAAGAACAAGAGGGCTTGGGCTACTTAAGTATCTGGGTACTTAAGTAGAAATATTATAGGTCTATCTCTTCTAAACAATTGCTTAAAACCGTTTGACGAAGGGAAAACAGCGCCGTTCATAAGATTGCGGGTTTGTTTATTTAGAATCACATTTTGTCACGAATAATGTTTTATGTCTTTCCTTTTCTCTGATTATTTTACAAACAAAATCACAACAACGTGTTGATAAAATCTCTCTCTCTAAGCAATCGTCAAAGATCTTGCTAACATTTTGTCAACATAAAACATTTCATCAAAGTAAACAAAATAAAATATCTCCAACATCATCTGTGCACAAGTTACACAAAATACGTGTATCAAATATCTAAATAATACCCGTGCATGAATCCGTATCGAGATAATCAAATACAAACATATATGTAGCTCACATCACAGCGCACTCCGACATATCATAATGAGATGTATATGTAGAAGGACCCCCGACCGGACCTACCGTAACGAGGAGAGAAGTGTCGCGAAGCTTAATTACGGGGGGAGGGGGTCAGACGAGGGGGCGATGTAACTATATATTTACGATATGGTACAGAACTAGACGTTGCTAAAGGATTATTTGATATATTACTAACTGTTACGTCATGTCTACCGACATGAAAATGTACCTATGTTAAAGGTTTTGAATCTCTAAAGACTATTGTGCCACTATGCTCCAGCAAAAGGTACGTACTCCATTTAACGTTAGCCGTCTTTTTTTTTATTCAACTGGATGGCAAACGAGCAAGTGGGTTTCCTGATGATAAGAGATCACCACCGCCCATAAACATATGCAACACCAAGCGTATTGCAGATGCGTTGCTAACCTAGAGCTCTAAGATGGGATACCTCAAGTGCCAGTAATTTCACCGGCTGTCTTACTCTCCACGCCGAAACACAACAGTGCAAGCACCGCTGCTTCACGGCAGGATTAGCGAGAAAGATGGTGGTAGAAATCCAAGCGGACCTGCTCCTACACCTGCCGTCTGCTAATTTTGACAACTTATTTCTATGTCATTTAATTTACAATTCAAACCACTAGGCCAGCATGGCTTTTATAAATTATGTTAAGATTGGTTTTTTGGAATCTTTTTGTATTTTTTATTTCAATTCCAAATTTTTACTTTTACGATAAGATGATGATGGTCTTATTTTTCTGTTTTTTCTGTGCATCTATATTTCAGTTTGTATTTTCAATAAATTATGTTAATTTTATACAAAAGTTCAGAAGATAGTAAGTAAAGTGTGAACCACAGGTGTAAACATATCTTTTAACTTGACTGTACCAAAGTGCTATTTTGAGTAGATATTTGGGTAAAAGAATGCAAGAACATACTAACTTTATTTCTTTTATTTCCTACGTTCATTTGATTAGATTCCATCCATTATCATATTGTCCTATTACGAGATAAAGCCGAGGCTACACAATTAAGCCCAGTCCGTGCATCCCCTATGCAAATACAACTTAACGTGCAGGGGTGCAGTATCGACCCCAGCATTAACACGACTATTTACCGCCCCTCAACTACCAATCACACCAAACTAAACCTTAACCCACCACATTAAAAGAAGAAATAAGACAAATGGCCGGTAAATACTTTGGTAAACTTACCACATTCATTTGCCGATGTTTAAATACAAAACACGCGACAATAGAGCTTATTTGTTGAGTGTTAGAAGTGATGGTGATGTGGGTGAAGGTGGTGTTTAGATTGGTCAGCTTTGGCATGCATAATGAATGCATCCCGAGTGGGCAGTAACGCTGCAACTGTTGCAGTAAAGATGCAGTTTTGTTTTGCTCCAGTAATTTATTCTGTCTTGGTAACTTGCTAGACCGGATCGGAATAATTAAGATTGGTGCTCAGTGTTTCTCGTACAAAATGATTCTCGGAATCTAGTATGTTCATTACAAGCCACTGAATTATTCCAGTACTAGCTTTTGCCCGCGGCTTCGTCCGCATGGAATTCGGTTATCGCGCGCTGATCCCTCAAGAACTGTGCCATTTTTGCGGAAAAAAGTAGCCTATATCACTCTCTGGCCCATAAACTATCTCTATGCCAAAAATCACGACGATCCGTCGATCCGTGTCGACGTGAAAGACGGACAAATATACAAACACACTTTCGCAAATACAACGTCTCTTAAAATGATTTCGGAATAATTTAGCTAGTGGTTAAGTATTGATAACAATTGCCTTTTTCATCATATACCAGGAAATACATATCGTCACTACTTTAAAAAACACTCGTATATCAAAGTAGATAATTTTTCTGAGTAGACCTTATGAACATTATGTCAAGGTTCAATTTTGTTGACATATTGATTTTAGATACGAGATTTTTTTAAAGTAGTGACGATATGTCAAGAAGTTTAATACTGTATTTGACAACTATTTGAAGTTTCCATTTTTTACAGGGTGGTATAAGGAACGTGATACAAAAATAAGTCATCATCATCATCTCAGCCGTAGGACGTCCACTGTTGGACATAGGCATCCCCCAGAGACTTCCAGTGGCTTCGGTTGTAAGCGGCCTGCATCCACCGTGAACCCGCGGCTTTAACCAGGTCATCCGTCCACATCGTTGGTGGACGTCCTACGATGCGCTTGCCAATCCACGGTCTAAAAATTAGTAATTCAAGGTAATGCTGAACGATATCATAAACCCTGGTATGCAATAAACTTTAAGCACTATTAATTTCATTTGTTGAAATTAGTCTGAGTTAAAGTTTCAGTTGCAATGTGTACACACACATTGATTTCCTGCACTTTGTAAATTTTATCAGACTGATTTCAAACGATCCATGCTTATTTATTGTTCAACATTAACTAAACTTGAAACACTATTTTACATCACTTTCAAAATGTAACCCTCTACTTTATAAATACTGCCAATGTCAATTAAAAAAAGAAAAGTGATAACTGATAAATTACGTAAAAATCAAACTGACTACCTATTCAAAAGCTTTAGAGTTTTCTAATCACACATCCACAAACAATACACTCATGCACAAATTCACGTCGGATACAAGTTCATGTATACATGAGTTATGTGTGGTGTCTGCGGGGGGCGGGCGGCCGGTGCAGTTGCCATAGCAACCGCCCCCGCCTAATCAATTGCAGAAATATGTACGGAGCGCCGCCAGAACACCCTGGTTTCTACCCCCCCGCGAATATAACGGCTTGGAGGGACACAGGGGGGGTCGGAATGCGATGCCAGGGTCTAAGGGAAAACTGGTCAGGGCCACACACACGGGTAGCTGGAAGACGTATAGAGTTAGCATTATTGGAGTAATCGCTTGGTATTATATTATTATTAAACAGCCGTGGTGGCCTAGTGGTTCGATCTATGGCTTCTCAAGCAGAGGATCGTGGGTTCAAATCCAAGCTTGCACTCTTAAATTTTTCGAAATTCATGTGCGAAATTACATTTGAAGTTATCACGAGCTTTACGGTCAAGGGAATCATCGTGAGGAAATCTGCACAAACATGTACCTAAAGTAATCAATGGTGTCTGTAAACTTCCCAATCCGCTATTAGTACAAGACGGAACCATCTCTTCGCGTGGATGTCGTAAAAGGCGACTAAGGTATCTGATGCGAGAGTGGCCGTACTCGATATTGCCAACTGCGAACTCCGGTCTCCAGCACTGGTGGTGTAGAAGGTAATGTATAAGAACATAAAAAAGAATGTAATTCTCAAGCAAATTTCCAGCCAAAAAGCATGCAACTTTTTACCATACACTAACACTCGTAGTACAATAGCACAAGCTCATAACAAAGCTAAGCTAAGCTGCACTATAAAAGTAAATGCCGGCGTTCGGAATGAGCCAATAATCACCTCGTAGACCGTAGCGCCGCTACGCCGTAGCCGCTACGACCGCAAGCTGAAAACCAGATTATTGGAATTATCCCTGGTTTCATACGAATAAAAGTATAATTTTTATATCATGAAAATTTATGTTGGAATAAAGAAAATATATGTGTGCTGGACATGGTAAAGCAGCAAAATTTGTCTAAACTAATTTCATAATGAAATGCTGTTTAGATATCATTAAAAAAATACATAAATGTCTCAGCACTTTTACATTTTAACGGTTAACTGCCAAGACTTTTTATCTCAATATGGAAAAAGTTTACCAGGAGATGTTTCTACTATTTATGTGTACTATAAAGGATTATTTTTGGAAAAAATATACTTGAACAAAAATATTACCAGTTACGAGATCTTTCACCAATCATTGATAATTTTATGTTGCTGATTCTATATATGTGACGCTGTTTCTGTTTATTCATACAAAACAAACAGTAACGGTATTTGTATATTTGTCACATAAAATATATCAATGAATGGGAAACAGCCTCAGCGGCCAGCAGGAGTGATTGAAGCCCAAAAAATAGTATGTAGGTAAGATAGACGCATGGTCTACTCCTCGTGGCTCATGCTGAGGCACCATTGTCGAACTAGTAGAAAACTATTTTAGTGGTTTTCCAGATGCGGTTAATGTCGTTCTCTGTTAGTGAGAAAATTTTGTTCCTAAACATACGAAAAAAAAGATATCTGTTCGTTTTTATCCTTAACTTTGTTTATTTGCGTCTTCTGTTAAAACACAGAAGTTGCAGGTAATTTAATAGATTTCATTTTACTTTCCTCCGTACAATGAGTTTTGCAGAATAATGAGGTTTTGAGTTCATTTCGACCGCAAGTTTCATTCGCTTTGACGTCGCAATTTTATTGCAGCGGTCCGCGGTCCCGGCGACGTCTCTACTTGACGTATACTTGTTTAATTTATTTTGATAATAAGTTTTCCTTAAACGTTTTAATCTGTCTTGTTTTCATCCCTGTGTTTCGACACAGACTGATTATTTGTCTATTCTAACGTACAATATTTGCAAAAGCATCACAAAATGAATACATACTATCCATCCTTACTAACATTATAAGTGCTATCTGGTCTGTTACTTCAAAGCTTAAACTTCAGAATCGATTCAGATGAAATTTGACACGGAGATAGGTTGAGGTCCTGAGAAGGACACCAAGTAGTTGCATTCCGGAGAGTGGCGTAGTTCCGGCGGGATAAAAATCTTTGCGAGGTTCACGGGCCTTATCCTTCTGACCGACATCTGCCTGAAGAGAGATTTCTCTATTAACTATGACTATAAATTATACTAATTTTAATGACTTACGGTTATTTACACTAGATGTTTTTGTTACGGAATGAAGATCGTGACGTTTGATCATCATCATCATCATTGCTGGGCACAGGCCTCCTCTCAGAATATTTCGACGCAGTTACACGCATCAACGCTTCTACCCGTTATATTCAAGGTAATCATTTTCATCCCGTAACAAGTTTAGTAAGTAATTCATGATTTTGTTGTATTGTGAAGTACCTGACAATAGCAAGTCATCTATAACGTGAGTCATGTTCAAGTAGCGTCCACGCCCAGCGCTGCACCCACAACCGGCATCGCCTGCAAAACACGTGGTTTTTCACACATTAATACAAGTCATCACAATGTTAATCCGAAATATTCAAAATTAAAACGTGTAATTATTCTATGTTAGTCGCAAAAGGCTCTTTTACAAGTCACTTTTTACACTACCAACGCTTTCGGAAAAGCCATCATTGCGAAGAACAATGCGAAGAAAGGTAAACATAAGTATTGCCGATATTCAAACGATGCACCATACAATACATCGATGAGAAAGTTTAAAATAAGTTGAATAAAAAAAACTGATTTGAAAGAAGTTCGTTAGGATGGTAGTTTTTCTTCCTTCAAAGGATTCCCAACAAAGAAAATAATTTTTACAATCGGTTCATAAATGACGAGTTCTTAAGGTACGGTAATGTAAAAAAACGGATTGAGTAACCTAATCCTTTTTGGATATCGGTTAATAATGTAGAAAAGCCTATCAATCATAACATAGTATTTTAAAGTGTATTTGCTTTTTTTTTATTTACCAATAACACGTCGAGACTCCTCAAACATTTACAGCCATTCTATCCGTCCTCGTTATATCTGTAACAATTAACATATTAGAGAAATAAATTTATGCGTATATATAGAAATTTCCGGTTACTCTAAGCCAGAATTAGTGCTCATGATGATAAAACATAATAACGACAACAATAAATGAACTAAACTTTGAAAATCATTACATTTTATAATTTGCTTTACTCGTATTATCTTATCATTAATAAACATTTTCCTCATATTAATTTTATTTAATTAAAGGCCTGTTTCACCACAATTTAATAAATTTTCCGTGGCAAATAAATGCGATGCCATCTTTTTTAGGGTTCCGGAGCCAAAATGGCAAAACGAACCCTTATAGTTTCGCCATGTCTGTCTGTCTGTCTGTCCGTCCGTCGCGATTTGCTCGGGGACTGTCAATGCTAGAAAACTGTAATTTTGCACGGATATATATGTAAACTATGCCGACAAAATGTACAATAAAAAACTAAAAAAAAAGGATACCTCCATTGACGTAAAGTGGGTGATTATTTTTTCTCATCCAACCCATATATGTGTATCGTAGTGGTATCGTGATAGTGGTAACCATTACTGATAGTGTAGCTTTTTAATATTAACATTTAGTGTCAGTCGAGCGTAGTAAATCATATACCTGCTATCTGGAGGTAGTAAATAGTTAAGAGTAAATAGCAGCCTAACGTATAAAAATATACCTAAACTATGAAGAATTCCGTATAAAATTCGAAAATCCTTAAAAATATTACTTATTTTTTTCGTAATGGCTACGGAACCCTATTTTGGACGTGTCTGACACGCTCTTAGCCGGTTTTTTATGCGGACAAAGCAAACACACGTATCCGTCACATAAAGTTTACTTTAATGAACTATTCGTATCTTCAATCACTTAATTACTTTAACAACAAAATCATAACGAAAATAAATCTCATATCATTAACAAGTATCGCAACTAAGAACGTAAGATGAAAACTATCATCTCCATTATACTTCGCTTAGCATTAATATCCACATCCATTTACATAAACGAGAGTGCACATGACAACTAAGGGGGAGGTGGGTAATTACACCCCTCGCTCCCCCCACTCACCCGCTGCACTCTAATGATATTTCCCGGGATATTAATTGATAACACCTGCGCCTGAAGGCTCGCTGTAACGATGTTTATCGTCTGACCGTTAATCGCTTCGGCCGGACCAGTGGCCCGGCAAAATAACCGGGTAATTATACTTCAGTAGCATTCATGAGTACCCCTTAAGATCGATTTGACTGGGCTCCACTCAAAGCTACGACTTTGCGTTACATAGTGTTGTAACAACACTGTTACAATAGTGCTGTGTTTTCTAAGGATTTACTATGGCATAACGGATGTTATGCCTCCAGGACTTAGGTACTGTTGCCATTGACAAGTTAATTCTTATTAGGTGTACTATTCAACATTATAAATGTGATAGTTTGTTTGTGTGTGTATGTCTTTAGTCTTTGACACTACAACGGCCTGATGGATTTGAAATAAATTCGGCTTATAGATAGCTGGATCTTGCAATAGCTAAAAGGCTACTCTTTAACCATATATACGCTTGTAAAATCTGCCAATCTTAATTGCTAAGTCCAAAGACGAGTCTTGTGAGCAAAAATTTGATCAAAAATATCTGAACACG
Organism: Choristoneura fumiferana; assembly: GCF_025370935.1. Taxonomy (NCBI): domain Eukaryota; kingdom Metazoa; phylum Arthropoda; class Insecta; order Lepidoptera; family Tortricidae; genus Choristoneura; species Choristoneura fumiferana. The sequence goes on along the minus strand of NC_133481.1, from coordinate 20,666,205 downwards.
CTTCTATGCCGTTAAGAATAGAATCGTGTTCAAATATTTTTGATCAAAATTGTGCTCACAAGTTTATGAACTCGACTGTACAAGTATTCCTTATATAGGTAATGTAAATGGAGACAGCGTGTAATTTTCCCGAAGTTCCAGTTCAACTGCTAGACTTAACGAGAAAATAGTATTCTATCTTTCCAGATTTAAACCATCTTGTTCGACAATTTCTTTTTCAAATGCCTTGTTACCTAAACATTTAACGACACCCCTTTACTTGTACCGTCTAAAAACAACAATATGTCGGACACTATTCAAGCAGCCAATAGGGTAACCCAACACTCTATTACCTCTATGCGATTTAAAACTATTCAAAATCCGCCCTCCCTTAGATTCCTGTGAGGCAATAACAATAAAAAAACGTGGAGAGCGTCGCGTGCGCTCGACGTGTGGTCACGCTCCCTCCCCCACTACAATATAGTATGCATTATGCGAAATCCGTAACTCTTATGCCTCGAGAATTTCTTAAACTACCCCCTGCTAGCCCACTCACGACTCTATATAGCCGTTCGGATGGTCCGTTTTCTGGCGGAGTATACGGTCTTAAGACGGTGGTGTGAGGAGGGCCGGCCTGCACGGTGCAGATAACGCCGGGTATTAATCATAGTATTATCGGCCGGTGGCGGCGTCTTTGTTACAACACTGTTATTGCAGTTTTTTCTCACCGCCCCGACCAGTCGAGAGTGAATTTTCCGGGACAGATGTTTTAGTAATCCTCGAGATATCGGTAATAAAAGTTTGTGTTATTATGCCTGATGGGGTGCGTTATGGCGTCGGTTCGATTGGACCTAGACTTGGTAGAACGGTATAGCGGCACTGAAT
>NC_133481.1:20605451-20663361 GCF_025370935.1 Choristoneura fumiferana | reverse complement strand
AAGGTTCCGTAAATTACGAGTATTAAAATCAAGCAAATAATATAGGAGCGCCTCGTAAATTTTTTTTTATTTTAAAACTAGCCTTTTTTGATGAATTACGGATTAATTAAGTACATTAGACATATTTGTTTCGCAGTGTACATCGTGATTACCTCTTGAACTCCCGATGTTTCGACACTGTTACATGCGTCATGACCTACATATATATGTTAAGACCGAGCTATCTGCCTGCCAAATTTCATCCAAATCCTTCAAACCTTTTTGTCGTGAAGGGGTAATAATTGCACACACACAAACTTCCGTATTTGTGTTGTGACGGCGTCCATCTTATTAGAAACTAGCGTTTACCCGCGGCTTCGCACGCGTAAATCATTAGATACGGCAGTTGAATTGAAATTCCGGGATTTTATTAAATTCTCATGGAAATTCCCTAAAATTAATCGTGGTTTTCATTGACGTTAAATTAAAACACCCATGCCAAATTTCATGACTCTAAACCCAGCGGTTGTTATTTCGAGATTTTATCCCTATCCCGTGAGAACATCTGGATTAAAAGTAGCCTATGTGTTATTCCATACGTCTAGCTACCTACATACCAAATTTAATGACTCAAAGCCCAGCGGTTGTTATTTAGAGATTTTATCCCTATCCCGTAGGAATATCGGTAAAAAAGTATTCTATGTTTTATTAATCCAGGTTATAAACTAACTTTTTGCCAAATTTCATCTAAATCCGTCAAGCCGTTTCAGCGTGAAGAAGTAACAAACATACTCACTCACTCACTCACAAACTTTCACATTTATAATATTATATATAGTAGGATTAAAAATTCCAAATCACAAACGATTACAAAAAAGCCCTGTGGCAGAAGCAGACTATATCGCAGCCCTGTTTATAGGGTCCCATGGACCTCGTCTGATACGGAACCCTAAAAATAAAACCATTTATAACACTGACTTCATTTTCACATTCCGTCTCAGACAAAACTTTCTCAGTTAAATATCACCACCACACACGTAAAGCACCACTACAACGAACGATAGACGATCCCATGTTTAGAGAATAGTCGGTGGCAATGTTGCCAACTCAACGAACTTTCCGACAGATCTAACGTAGTAAGGGACAAAAATAGACTTTAAACAGCTAATGCATTTACTGACAGAAACTTGAACTTTAACTATTGATACCTCCGCACCTAACACTCTTAACAACCTTGCAGTACTCAAAGCGAAACATCCCCCAGCTCCCTTACCCTGCCTAGAAACATCCGACGATGCCGTCCTGGCCCTGATCATGTCATTTAAAAAATGGCTCTGCTGGAAGACTTGATAGATTAACACCACAGCACCTTAAGGACCTCGTCGCAATCCATTCTTATATATGTTAGTGTTATTTATTAAATAAATAGACTTTAACTGAGATGTGTGTTTATCAATCATACATTCTGAGCTTAACAGAAATGCAAGACATAATACTCGTATTACCTCCTATTTACCCAATAAAGTTACTGGCATGGTAGGAACAATGCTAACATGTAAGCGGTCTTCAATCTCTAACAGCACCTAGACTCCTAGATTCATACAACATTGGATACTCAAAAGTGATGGGAATTGAATCAAATGTCCATGTGTATATGAGTAACAACTTTTTAGTCCGGTATTCCCACAGCTCGGAAAATACGCAAAAACCCAAAATCTTACAAGCTAATTTTAGTGACATTAATTTTTTCACGGATATACGTGTCTTCATAATGCAATTGTAAACCACGAAGCAATTTAGTCAAATTGCAAATTTTAAATTTAACCATGCAAGGCTATTTAAATATTTATAATAAACAATCTTATAATTATGCAGGTATTGTTTATTTTAATACACGTAGTTTCTGACTGAAAAATATATAAGCACATGAGATTTTTGACGGAAAATACCAACTAGCTTTATGTACTGGCAACACTGGCAGCGAACACCGTACGGAGAGCACGCGATATACAGGCTGTGTACGCTCGGGGATCATTTTTCACGTTTCATGAACTGGGTGGATTAAAATACATTTCGCCCGGGTGATAGATGACCAGGGGAGGAAAGGGTTTTTCCCTGGAGCAGGGGCGAGATGGAATGCGCACTTTGCTGTATCGCGCTATGATTAGTTTTGTACACGTTATGTTTTTTCTGTTATTTTTGTTTTGGTCGCTTGTGCTAAGACGGTGTGCAGGTTAAGTAAGTATTTTTTGAACTTTCATTTGAAATGACTGGTATTTTTATCACACAACGTGTTTTAAAATTAATTCAAACTCGGAAAGAATTTTCATTTCAATTTCTTATTAATTGTTTAGGCAGGCTTTTATCAACCACAACTTTGCAAGCATTTTTTTCATTAATCCGAATTTATCTTTATTATTTACTGGCTTCAAAAAAGGAGGAGGTGCTATGTTCGTTATTTATTTCGTTATGTTATTTGAGAGAAATTTTGTGTTCCATGCATATTCCCAATTAAATGATCTACAGGGGGAGTTAAACTTGCCGAACACTAAAATATTCCAAATTCATTTTATTTATGACACACGGTACAGTTGACATTACCAAGATATTTTATATTAAATATATAGATGTCCGTCCCTGGCCCCGCGATCCTCGTCCAAACACCATGGCCGTCAAACGAGCCGAGCAAACACATTTTTTGCCGTATTTACCTTCACTCTGTCTGTTTTTTCAGTTCGGGTTTCGGAGGTTGCGCGGATGTTTGTGACAAACAGACACGCTGTTTAGCTACATGTATTTCCTGCGAGGTCCTATTTCTAAAATACACAACGGCTTTTCTTAGATAACTTAGCTACCTTTTTTATCTAAACGGTCTTGCAAATTGCTGTGTATTACTAAATTAGACTTGAATTCGGAGCAAGTGTTTCCGAGTGGTTAAAAATTACCACGACAAGTTTGAGAACCAAATGGATTAAATTATCGATTGATTCTCTCGTTCCTTAATTTGTGACGATAATAAACAACATGGTATAAGTACTCGAAGTGTATCTGCACAAAACAGATAGGTACCATCAGCCAATCTACCACCCTAAAGTGGACAATTGTTTGCATGTTATAAAACAATAATGCCAATACACGTGTCTTTCAACTTGAAAGTTCGACTTTAGCGACATATTCATTTGATAGGAGCTTTTTTATAAATTGATAGACCACAGATAGGTACCTAGGTATCTGTTTTGTGGTCTGTCTGAACGCGCGTGTCACTCGTGTTCATACAGAGTCACTTTATGTAGGTATACGCTAAGGGGTTGTTTCACTACCCTTTGATTAATTTTAACTGACGGATAAATGTGATGCCATCTCTGTTTGTTTTGTTTGAATAGACGGAGACGGCATTATATTTAGCCGTCAGTTTAATTTAATCAATGGGTGGTGAAACAGTCCCTAAGTATACCTACCGTGCAAAGTGTTGTAATCTTAGCTTTATTTCAAATGGACTTTTACAGATTTTGACCAACCATGCCGATTGGTCTTTATAGGAAAATAAGGTAGTTCCAATATTGCACTTAGAAGGATTTTTCTGACCTCAGAGACAAAAGCACGGAGGTGTTAGTTTGATCATTAATTCTATTTTTTCCCATCAAACGAACGCACTGGATTACAAAGCAAACGGCGGTCCCCCGGTGCGACATTAGCTGATTGGTGTCGGGTCGCCGTGTCGGCACCTGTCGTGCCGATGTTTGTCGCCGCGCCCGTCGCCGCCATGCCAAGGCTACACCTTCAGCCTATCCAGAAACACTTCCTTATGTACGGATAACATTATTTTAATAATGAAAAAAAATAAAATGTTTTTGACACGATCGCATGAACCAATAGAAACGCTTTATTACGATCTGTACGTCTGCCTTTACCTTAGAGCAACGCGGGCTTCCTACGGAAGGGAGTAGCCATTCGCCGCGTTCCCCTCTGTCAAAGTACAAGCCCAACTGGGCATAAGAAATTTTTAAAACAAGACGCGCTCGGATTTCAAACTAAACGTAACGCTGCAGTGCTAAAAATGCCGAATTGTTCAGTTTTCTGCTGTAAAAAGAGATCTGGGACATCAAGCTTGCAAAAAGATCAGGTTACATTTCACATGTAAGTAAATTGTTATCGTATCATTGCTATTTAATTAGATTTAACAACAAAGTCGACATTATTGTCGGATTCGTTTACCAACATCGAGTCCGCTAATCCATACAAATTTCGGATCGGTCAAGCGATAAATCCGACTTTTCGCCGATGAACAACTTAGTGATGTTACTGTCAATGTGTGGGTTTTGAGTCATCTGTACACGAATTATTAGTGTATTGTTGGATTATTTATGTGTTAACGTCGTCATTACAGTCAGTTGGCAGTTATGTTTTTGCATGTAAGTAAGCGGAACTGCACTCGTGTTCACATTTCCCCCCGCAACAAACGCCAGAATTATTTTAAAGGTAATCTACAGCCAAGGCTACTCCCTTCCGGTAGTATTCTTTTGTTATTCCATACCCACGCGTAGGTACTAAATAACTACGTCTATGCGACACGTGTGTTTTCATTCAAAAACCCGCCCTGCTCCGCTTAAATATAAACCTACACACAGATTCAACTATCACAAACACCACACAAGACGCTAACGCGTGTCTTCTCCGACTACCCTATTATTTTTAAGTTGTTGTTTTTATGTAACTTTTGTACCTGCGAGTATGTGTCCCCAGCATTATACCTCACCGCGCCTTACGCGGCGTTGCCATTTTATATCCACGGATGAATAAACACAATTACGCCAGTATTCCACTTTCATTGATTTAAAAAGCTTTAAAAAATCTATTCAATTTAATGTAACAGATCACAAGCAGTCCCCATGGGCAGATGCGCTTCAAGAATTATTATTTCACTTATTTGTCTTTTTAAAATACAAAAAACACGTTGTAACACGTCGCGTGCTGATATCAAACTCAAAAAACGAAAGGGTTGCAGAAGGGTTGCACCCCAACGAGGGCCGACGCACGTGCTCAATAAAAAACCCTTTATGCAAAGCGCCAATAAAAAACGAGAGCGCGTGCATGCGCGTTCTGATTTTAAAACTGATTTGAATATAGAACATTTACATAGAGCGCGGCGGCTCGCGATTGGTCGCTCATTTGCGTACGAACTTGCGCAGTGCGAGGCTGCACAGGTTTTTAAACTGTCATTTTTATAGCCGCTTTTGATTCGCTGCCTGAGCCCACGGCTTTTTTATATGTAAATTATATTCAAGCTATCTTGGACGCGTGTTTTGCATGTAATTTTATACCTAGTTCGTCTCCCCATGGGTTTAAACTGCGACCCTTCTGAATGCTATAAATGCGTCTGTTTACAAGATTGTAAATTTTAGGGTACCTATTCCTTTGGGGTTGGATTGGGGAGCGTTTAAATGTAGTTATTAAGTTGTAGAAAAGTTACATGCACTACATTTTATGAGCGGCAGATAATAAATGTTTAGTGCAGACATAGGTAGATAGTAAAATTATACCAAACCAATTCTGAGTGTTAGGTACAGTCATCATCAAAAGTAGCTGGTTACTTTTATACTTTGTTGTTTTACAGCCACGTAGGTACTTAGCGCCATACAAGATTGACAAATATGTTAATGCAGACATAGTAATAAAGTAACCAGCTACTTTTGATGCTGACCGTACTATGCAAGCGACTAAGTTTTTTGCTTAGGATAAGAAGACGAGGACGCCATACTTAGTGGAATTAGATTTACTTAGGTGAGTTTAACAACTCGTCACGTTAAGCCAAGATATAGCGTCTTATTTTGAAATATATTAGACTTTGATGAACATAAGCTAATAATAAAATAAAAATAAAAAGCTTTAAGCAACTTTAAAAATAGTTTAAATACTACAGGTGCAACATTTCAATCAGGTACGCTTTTATTAATTGGGTAGGTACCTGCTCTCATCTGGTTCTATAGGTCCTATATAACTTCAAATAGACAAGGAAGGTTATCAAGAATTACTCACATTGTATATAATTTTCGTCTTACCAATGAACCTCACATAGCCATCTTTTGGGCAGTATATTTACCTAAACATAGTTCGTAAAAGGGACCTCGCCGAAGTTAAAATCTCAATTCCAGTCGCTAATTGCTAATAGCAAGTCTGCGGCCTCCAGCGCTGTTTGTTCTTTAAGTTTGCACAGGCCCCTCCGGCTGGGGGCACAATTTAATTACCAAATGGAAAGTTTGTTTTTTATTCGACTAGATGGCAAACGAGCAAGTGGGTCTCCTGATGGTAAGAGATCACTTCCGCCCATAAACATCTGCAACACCAGGGGTATTTCAGATGCGTTGCCAACCTAGAGGCCTAAGATGGGATACCTCAAGTGCCAGTAATTTCACCGGCTGTCTTACTCTCCACGCCGAAACATAACAGTGCAAGCACTGCTGCTTCACGGCAGGATTAGCGAGCAAGATAGTGGTAGCAATCCGAGCGGACCTTGCACAAGATCCGACCACCTGCATCGTGGATCTATTTGTATGGTTTACGTATTCCATCATCAGATTTCACCATACAAATAGTTCTACGACAACTCCCGTCATAATTTTCGCGGCTTCGGATCGTTGTACACACTTTCAAGATCCAAAACATCCAAAAGAAACTGTCACATTGACTTAAAATATTCTTGATACTATTCCGTAAATTATTACGCTGTAGGTATAACATTACATGCAAAAGCTATGATCTTAAACAGGGAACAACTTCATGAGAAAAAATGTCATGGGTTAAGCCTATGACCAACAGTAGTCGTCCTAGTCCTACTGCTCATGTGATGATGATGATGATGATGATGAGCAAACCCGTACAGTCACTTGCATTAATATAATCCAAGCGGAGCGTGCAAAAATATCTGACACATCTAGAAATAGAGACGCATCAGATATTTATGCACGCTTCGTTGTGTCAAATATTGATGCTGGTGCAGCACACTTTGAAGTTCACATTTCGCATTGAGCCCGGGTGAAAACCACAGACCAACCTCTCATTTTGAGAAGAGGCTTGTACCCAGCTGTGAGCCATTTGTAAGCCAAGATGATAAAGGTAGACTTCCGAGTAGAGCGGCTCCGCGTCACTAACGCTGACAGTGACGCTGCGTTCGAACGTTAGTTCATACGTTTCCGTACTGCATAATACTATCGCTCTATCGCCGCGTTACTGTCGCTGCGTTAGTAACGCCGGAGCCGCTCTACTCGGAAGTCTACCTTTAGACTTTGATCATAATGACCACGACTTCTCCCCCTCTCTTAAATTAAACAGCAAAATTTCAACAAACCGAACTAACATAACGTCTTGTTCAACGTTGATTGACCTCACAAACAAGACGTCCAATTTGCCAAAAACCGTACCTCATTAATTCCAAATCGTGTACAAAATGCGAAACAACTAACGAGCGCATGTCGGGCTACCCTCGTTATTTTAAACAATTCGATAATGACCCCTCTACCCTCCGTAATGAGGTCCAGTCGACGACGTCTGCCCTCGGCCACGACTTGATTACTAACTACAGCCAGCGCTAATTAAACAACTTTAGATGGAATTCCTCAAATTAATTAGATTGTCAATAATTAAATATCTGCCAAGTACGAATTGAACCGTCTTTTATACTTTCATTAAGTTCGTAAAGAACGGCCGTTATTTATAATGTTTTTTTCCTAAGACCGACTAAAACTTGACGGTTAATAATACTCGTTGATATAAGCAATATTATAGAAATACAAAAAATTATACGCTTCGATATTTTGAAATTTTTGAAAAAGATTACCTGGAAGGTATTGCTCTGAAGCGATAAGGCCGCCTATTGCTTTATAAACTTATTTGATGTATTACTTACTATTTTGGTATTCAATAAAGAATTATCGTATTACTTTGCATGTAACCTTACTACCTAAACTATACTTAATTTATACTCGTATGAAGGTGCAAAAGTTTTTTTAAATAAATCACTCACCGTATGCTTACTCCGGAACCATTATTTATTTTATATGTACTCGTATTGTTTAATTATTAACTTTACATTGACTTTTTATTTCTATCACTTTGGCCTTTGTATTTGCCAGACAAATAAGTAGGTTCCACAGAACATATAAATTTTAATGACTAAATAAAACATAATATACACAGCGGCACAAAATTTGGCCCACTCTTCATACAAAATTAACGACTCTGCATACATTTGAGGGCCAGATTTTTTTCCGCTCAGTATATTATTAATAAAGTTGTTAGATTTCGACTCTTTCTAGCGATAGGTGTCTAAAGTTATGTAACATAGCTACCTTTCTCAAGACGCAACACATTTGTCCGAAACTTCAAACCCAACTCATGCTACTTCGCAACTTCATTATAGTTATTGCTAAGACGCTTTCTCAGCTCATAGAATCCGATGCATTTTGCATCGAATAAAAGTTCTCTCGTCAAGTTGACAGCGAGGGTGAGGGCGGCCCCCTCGTATCGATTGTTCCAGAATGCTGGGGACGCTGTGCATCGCACAACACTCGCCGGGGGGCATCACTTTGTAACTATGGTACAAGTCTAGCTTTCGTATTGGAGCTATTGTACACACGTCCAAATTGTCTAGGATTAAATTCAGTTATTTATAGGCATATGGTTATATTTCACTTTCTATTTTTCTGTTTATTTTTGTTTTTATTTTTGTCATTTTTTACATTCTGTAACTGTACACTTTTATTATTTTAATGATTGCATGTTTTCATTTAACCATGGAGTACGTGTGTATTTCATAATTGTTTTTTAGACATGATTTCACTTATTGACATATTATTATTTTTGTATTTTTGTAAAATTTATGTTGTTTATTTTATTTGGATTATTGTTTTTATTCTAATTTTATTTTAGACGATCTTTTTGTGAATTCTTTATATTTCGACATTTTGCATGGAATGTAAAGTAATTTTCACTAAGAAATAAATAAGTCTATCTCTATCTATCTATCTATGCGTGTTTATTTTCTAGCTAGCCGATTTTAGGCTGTCTTTGCGACGAAGTCTAGACGACGAAGATTTCGAGCCGGAGTTTTTGTGGCTAGTATTGAATAGATCGCCATAAGTAAGCAGTATCTCTATGTACGAGTATATACCTGTATTTTGTGCACTGCTTACTGTGTTGCTGTACAATAAAGAGTTATTGTGTTGTATTGTCTTGTAAAACCTCACTTTAATGTGAAATTGACTGATTGTTAGACGTTAGTGTTTCATTCATTTAGATGACCAGATGGCCTAGTGGTTAGAGAACCTGACTACGAAGCTTGAGGTCCCGGGTTCGATTCCCGTGTCGGGGCAGATATTTGTATGAAAAATACAAATGTTTGTTCTCGGGTCTTGGGTGTTTAATATGTATTTAAGTATGTATCTATCTATATACTTATATTTATCCGTTGTTTAGTACCCTTAACACAAGCTTTGCTAAGCTTACTTTGGGACTAGGTCAATTGGTGTGAATCGTCCCGTGATATTTATTTATTCATTTATTTATTCGTAAATACACACACACACACACACAAACATCACGCCTGTATTCCCAAATGGGGTAGGCAGAGCCCACGAAATGCTACCGCTTCGGAGCCATTTTAGGTTTCAAGTTTGACAAAAACGGTACAATTGTAGCAAACTCCTTGGAGTTTTGTACTTTTTGGTGTATTTTTTGTAAAGACCTTTTTTTGTACATTTTTCTTTTATGTGTTACTATTGCTTTGTGTTGTGTGGTTGTGTTTTCAAGTCAAATTATTATATTTCAATTTTATCATATTATTTCTTCGGTTGCTTTTAGTTATTACAGTCCATTCATAAGTTTCAACAATAGTGACAGGTTGCTAGCCTGTCGCCTACGGTATACCTTAACCTATATCCTCAGTCGCCTCTTACGACATCCATAGAAGAAATGGAGAAGTGTAATTCTAACCCGACACCACACGGCACAATACCAAATACAAATATAAAAAAATATAAAAAATAATAATATAAACCGAAATTCATACTTTATTAATGAAAAACGTATCGCTATCGCCGAAGCATTAACTACAGTACTCATTACCAACTGAATCAATTGTAAAACTCCACCAAAAGTGCAAAATATGCCCTTGAACTTCACTCCGCTCCCGGCACGCACGCGGCCACTAATTGCGACGCAACGCTGCGCCCGCGCACCGTTACGCTTTGTTCCAAACGGTAAAGGTCACAGGCATATTAATTTTACCTCACCTTTCTCCTTTTACCCTTTAATACCTTTCAATAGAGTCACAGTTACCCCAGCACTTGACGCAAAGTGGAGCGGAACAGAAAAAAAAATGGATTTTACTGTCGTAATAGTCATACACGAAAAGGGCATCGGAATATTACAAACATGCAACATTCCTCTAGTGAAAGGACCAATCTATCTATAAACTACATTGGCTGGCAGGCAGATTATAATATATGCTACTTATTATAACGTGCAATAAAACTAGTAATAAAAAGAGAACAAGCCGTTTTTATGGTTCCGTACACAAAGAGTGCCAACGGATGCCTATTACTGGGCTGAGACTCCGCTGTCTGTCTGTCTGTCCGTCCGTCTGTCACAAAGCTGTATCTCTTGAGCCGTAATAGTTAGACACTTGAAATTTTCACAGAATATTTAGTTGTATTAATCACTTTAAAAAAATTAAATTGCGTTATGTTTTTTTATCACATTGATCGGATAATTTGACCACGGATTCCTAAAAAGGCGTGATTAAATCCAGAAAGTGTTAGGAATTATAACTACATATTATACTAAGGGCCGGAGCTCATGTACTCGGTGCACCTCTAAATGGTATTCATCAGCACTTGGCCGTGTGGTCCCGCCTAATGCGGCGTATTAGCGTGCGCGGGCGGCGCCTTTGAGCCACCGCAAGATCTGTAACACGGGACGGGCCGCGACCGGCTCGCGAATATCTGATGATGACCACTAGGGCTTGTACAAATGGGATTTTGTTAAGTTGCTCCTTGATTTTTGAAGTCATACTTGATGACTTGATGTCCGCTTATGATATTTTTTTTATTTATGACGGTGGAAGCGTTCTACACTTCCACTGAACGTAGGTAAAGTTAGTGTTTAGTTTTGTAACTAAGGCCCGTACATTGTATGATTGGTTTTTTGGAGTATTTATGTATTTTTTATTTCAACTCCAAATTTGTTACTTTTTTTTGTGCTGGTCTCTTTTTCTGGTTTTTCTGTGCATCCATGTCTCAGTTTGTATTTCCCATACATTGTGTTATTATTCTTTTTTTTGTAATTTTTTCTTTAATTGTATACTGTAGTTTTTAAGTATTTATTTTTTAAAATGACTTTCTGCCAAGTTCTTGCGGCGCATTCTTCTTGGCAATGATGGGCCTTTCCCAAAACTCTGGTAGTTTAAAAAATTACGTGTGAAAGTGGCCATTGCGGCCTATTTACTGAATAAATCATTTGAATTTGGCAAAATCAAAACATTTGGGAGGATTGATCAATACTCGTCAGTTCACGTCCGTAGGGTAGTTTTTTTTTTAAGAAACGTGACTGGTCCGTCAGTTAGATAATCAAATTGCTAAGATATTATACAGGTTAAACGTAGATGACCTCTTCTTGTGACGGGGTAAACATATTTTATCTTTCGTCAGTTAAAAAAAAATTGTGTCAATTTTATTCGGTTAAGTTCCGTGAATTGTTATATCACGACTTGGAACGCTTTTTACTTAAACGAGAATTAAGGACATTACTTATTTTACATTACTAATATTAAAATTAAACAACTACAGGAAACAATTTCAAAAGCATTTATCTCGAAATTAATACGACAATTTAGCTTCAAACAGGCCTGTTACAATTTCCCGATCAGCCGTCACTCACCGTCAGCCATAACTTAGACCTTCTAATCGGTCACGCACCCCCATAACTCTCCTAGTAGATCAGAGCATTACCGCAGGTCTTTGAAGCCAGTAATTAACGGCAATGCAGCATTCCGGCGGATCTAGATATTTATTCGGTGCGCGGGCGCGGCCCTGGCTCTTTGCGGCGCCGACGTCAGCTGTCATCCATCAGTCTGCGACAACGCGCACGCACACATACGCTATAAGCAAATTCAAACGTAACGGTACAATGGCAGTGGAATGCAACAAAACTCGGCATTCCGCGGCTACGGCAATGACGGCGACAAAAGGGACAGATATACATTAATGCGATCGATAATGGTTGGCGAGATGGCTGCAGAATTAATTTGTGGGATTCCGAAAGGCACTTTGCATGGTATCAAAGATTCCGACGCCATAGTATGCAAATTGCTTTGCTAGGTTATTGGAATTTGATTGCTCATGATGCACTTGTTGATTTTGGGGTTGCGATGATAACTAAGAATCGCTGAACACAAAACATAGCCACCATAGGTAGAAAATTAGGAGATAGGAAAAAGAGGAAAGTTTTCTATGATAATCAAAGAGTGCCCGTACGAAAACCATACCCAAACGTTTATTTTGCAAATCGCATGCGGCTCTTTCATATGACCATCATTAATCATCACTAATCCTCCCGTGAAGCAGCAGTGCTTGCACTGTTGTGTTTCGGCGTGGAGAGTAAGACAGCCGGTGAAATTACTGCCACTTGAGGTATCCCATCTTAGGCCTCTAGGTTGGCAACGCATCTGCACCTTTGGTGCTGCAGATGTTTATGGGCGGTGGTGATCTCTTACCATCAGGAGACCCACTTGCTCGTTTGCCATCCAGTCAAATAAAAAAATAAAAAAAATAAAAAATCATTGCTATGTTGAAGTGCCGTAAGAAGGTTTAATGAAATACTTAGGGGCTGTTTCACCATCCATTGATTAGTGTTAACTGGCTGTTAGGTGCGATGCCGTCTCTATTTGTTTTGTTCGAATACACGGAGACGGCATCACATTTAACCGTCGGTTAACGCTAATCAATGGATGGTGAAACAGCCCCTTAGTCTTAAAAGTTTATAAAACGCCTAACAACTTTGCTTGCATTGCATGAGGATATTGCCAAATGGTGTTATTATACTAATTATTGTCAAATTCGCCCGTTGTTGTTATTGTGCATATCAGGACAATAAAAACAAACGAGTATCAACAAACTTCAGATCGCAATGTAGCACGTCTGAAATTAAAAATTAACGACCGCATTTACTCAGCATTACCTAAATCTGCTCGCATCAGTATGCGCCGGCGCACCACGCAGCCCAATTGCTCACATTAGCATACTCCGCGCAAGCGCCGCCGAATTCGCTTGTAGCGCTACCATCAAACAAAAGGCCGCTTCCATTCAAAACAAAACCTAAAAACCACCACGTACCGATCAAAATCACTCCGCACCACAATAACCAACGATGCCAAGGAAGTAAGGATTCTATGAAGGTCACTTTTGAGCTGTGAATACAATGCCGGATGGTTATAAAGTGGACATTACGACCGTCACCCGAACTCTGACCCTTTCGTAATGGTTGTAAATTGATCGCAGACGCAAATTTCCCAAACTCACACTCGCAGCGGCCGTGAGAATGCGCGGGAGATTTCTCGGAATTAATATTATAGATAATAAAGAGCGATCTGAGCGCTCGTTAGAAAAACAAGTCCTAATGATGTCACTTGAAAAAAAGTAGAGATTGGTCCCGTTCTAATGAGTAATGACTTATAAATTTTTCAAGCATTCCGTCATTCTTTAGCCTGTTAGCGGTTATAAGTAAGTTGACTCGTACACGCGCCAGGCTCTTGATGGTTTTAAAATTCCCGTCATTAGAAGTATCCGTGTTTTAATTAGGTCTTCACCTGTCGTCTGAGACCAGATAAAAACGTGCTAAGTAGGTACGTATTGGTAAGAAACAATTGTGATGCAATGATAACTGGCCGTGGCATAGATTTGTCCGACATTTCAATGAGGTTTGATGATTTTGCATGCTACTGTTGCTGTTAATTGTTAGCTGCATAATTATTTGCATTTACTGCCTTATTTTTGCCCTAGCACGGCTAATTGGTCTCCGCACGGGTATATACAGTTGTAACAACTGGCAGTTGTGGAATTTCTACGCGCTATATTAGCTAAGGTATCGATTACTTACTGAGAAACACTCATTAAATACTTAGAAGGCTCCGTTAGGAACGTTTGTGAAACTGATAAAATTTTCATTCATTTTTATAAGTATCGCTTTCAGGGTTACTATTAGACCAAAAAAAAACAATTAACTTGGCTTAGATACGCATTTTATGAGAAGTGTGGTTAGTTTGATATAAATATATTAGTTAATATTCTGCGTAAGTACCTATATTTCTAATTGGTATGTACAGTCAAAGAAGCTGAATTGCGTACTGGGGAGGAACCTTTGTTCTAATACGAGTAGCTGCCAAAGAAATCATAGCGAAATTGATAGTGAAAAGATCCCACCCTGATACTCGTACGCGATTCAGTTTCCTTGCTGGTATGTATTTTAAATACAATATTTATTTTGGTTAATTAAGTTTCGACTTTTTTTAACTTTGGAGGTGCTAGGACCTTGTGCATGGTCCGCCCGGGTTGCTACCACCATCTTGCTCACTAATCCTGCCGTGAAGCAGCAGGGCTTGCACTGTTGTGTTTCGGCGTGGAGAGTAAGACAGCCGGTGAAATTACTGGCACTTGAGGTATCCCATATTAGGGCTCTAGGTTGGCAACGCGTCTGCAATCCCCTGGTGTTGATCTCTTACCATCAGGAGACCCTCGCTCGTTTGCCATCCAGTAGAATAAAAAAAAAACTTTACTTGGTACTTTTCGATGTCCCGTCAATGAGGGTTTCTTAACGGGCAAAATACGCTAGATGGCATTAGTACCTTTCGAGAGGTCCGTTTGACGATCTGTAACCAATCACAAACGTGTCACAAATGTCAAACGTACCAAAGGATACAAGCGCCAACTCTCCTGTCATAGCAACCCTCATCGTTCAAAAGTAACCGGGAGACGGTGGAGCATCTCTTCTTACATGCGACCTGCAGCGCTAAGTACTACGAAATTAGAAAATCAAAGTTCGTATCGTACCGTCCCACCGACGCTTATAATATTTAATACGAGAGTGAGAGGGACGGTACGATACGAACTTCATTTTTCGAACTTCGTATGTTTTGTTATCTATTAACTTCCTTTGTTATTACGTACGCCACCTGCATATAAATATCTGCCACAGCGGAGCGTGCAAAATTATCTGACGTGCTACCGGCACTAGAAATAGAGTCTTATCAGATATTTATGCACGCTCTATCGTGTCAGATATTGGTGACTGTACAATAAAGAGTTATACGTACATAATTATTTAATTTAATGCAAAACCCTTGATAACCGTTAGCAGCTGCTCAGCAGACCGTGTAATGCTCTGAAATTTAACACTCCAGTTGTTGCTTGCTGCCAATTATTTCGGTATTCGTGCTATCGTTATGCGACCTTTAGATATACTTACATAGTGCGCTTTCACCTTTCTTCGAACCATTATTTGCAGGTGGTGAAAGTACCTAGCTATATCTTTAAAAAAATGGAATAACAAGGGATATCTACTGCTTGACATTAACTAATTAATTCATACTAGGTTATTGTTGATATCAAATGTTAAATATTAACTGGTAGAGGTAGAGGCAATGTAATTTTATTTCCAATTTATTAATATCTTCCAGGTACGATATTAAATATTATTCGCTTAATAAATGGAAATAGAAATGATAGTTAGTTCGTTCTGTATTTTAATTTCAGTAATTACATTTCTATTAGGAACTGGTCTTTATGTATGTATGTGTGTATGTAAGTCGTAGACAAAGGCTAGTCTATTGTATAAAAGTATTATTCGATAAAAAGACAAGTCAAGATGGTTTAATCGTTTCTATTTAAAAAAAAGTAATTAATTACCTGCCCACAGTGATAGAAGATACAGTACACGCACAAATAAATTTTCTAACTTTATAGTTATTTTATCAAGGCTTTTAATCATCGTGAATTATTTAACAATGAGTACTTATCTGCGTCGAAATTGCTTACTGAAGAATGTCCTTATTATAAAGTGCAGTTTCGTGATGTCAGATTCAATGGTGTTGAATAAAGCCATGTTTTTAATTATCTTTTATACCTAATCCTACAAATATTTTAGTACTTTATTTCCCTTTTATTGCGCATTTAGCCATAAATGCGATTGTTAATGCCTTCGTACATTTTAATTTATTACTTTAAAGTATAGGTTTATTATGTATGGCAAACATAATAATATAAGTATCGCTTTTATTCTGTTATAATAGGCCTACATAAAACCATAAGTGATCAAGTTAAAATTTAGACATTCCATTGTCATCGTCTAACTTGTTTTAGTTTTTGTAATCGGCTGATCCGATGACATTTACACAAGTAGCAACTTAGTTAGCAAAGTAACTATTACTGTTAGGTATTTATTAAATTAGCAAAATTATTACAGTTTTATGTACGAGTATATGGAACTCAAATGTGGACTTACATTTTGTTTATCATTGAGCAATGAAAAAAAACGACTCAAAAATTAACTAACACAAAAATGCAATTTTGTAACTTAAAATGTACAACATAGTGCACTGAGGACCAAGTAATAAAATTAAATAAAAATTATATTTCTTAAGAGACCACTCGCAAAAAATAAACTCCCTTTTAATAAAATACGAATCTTATTCGAAAGTGGCAATCAATGCGCCCATGAGTTCAACTTATGGACAACCATTTGAATGCTCAATAACGCATACAAATTTCTACTTTACACTGAGTTTCTAAGCAAGAACAAACCTTATCATAAGAACATAAGTTCCCCGCGTCTGCAGTTTTGTGGAGTTTTATAGGTTGAATTCCCTTCAATGGTACTTGTGAAAAACTACTAACTCAAAAATTGGGTGCGTTGCCTTATTCGATACTGTGAATAATATTGTATTGTACTACTTTTATGCCTAATACGATCAGGAGTTCGTAAAGAATTTGAAATGACGGATTTTTACCTAAATTGACTCGTTTATAGAAATTAGATTTATTTAGTTAACCTGCTTCATTCCCTTGCTTGAACTCTCTTATTATTTAGGTACAGTCAGCATCAAAAGTAGCAGAGTTTTTACTCGGTCGCATTAAAACATTTATCACTCTTGCATGGCGTTCGGTACGTAGCTGTAAAGCGACAAAGTACAAAAGTGTATAGCTACTTTTGATGCTGACCGTACTTTCACCCATTTTTACAAGACTCTGAGACTACCATCACTCAAAAAATGTCGGTGTTTTAGGTATTGTACTAAAAAATTAATACTAATGACACAACATTTTCTAGACAAGTTTGAACCCATGCCAGTGCCGAGGTCAAGTTTTTAATTTCGCTTTTTCCAAAATACAAGACTGAACTTCTTAATTTCCATACATATTCAGGACCTACACCCATCAAAAGTGCCTAGGGATATACATATTTTATCCTTATATAGTTTTGAACCTTTCAATATAGGCATTTTAACTACTGAGTCAAAACATACATACTTAGACTTTGACAGCTAATTGTTTAGGGATAATGAGTATCCCAAGATTTTTTTTCATGTATATTTTTTAAAAGCAACGAAATTTTCAAATGCTCAGCGTTAACAGACAATGAGTAATGCTGCCATCAACAGCTTTACTAGCCCCATTAAATTAACCGGCGTAACTTCGTTTAGTCACAGAACTAAGATGAAGAGTGGGGGTTCTGGGAATCGCGTGCGCATTCCGGCGATCATAAATCGCAGCCAGGAATCCAGAGACACGTCGCAGAATCCCGCGCCGATGTACCCGCAATGAACGAATGGTGACTTATAATTATCCTATTAGAGGATGAATAAAAACTTAATACTTAGTTGAATGTGGCTTGATTAAAACAGAGCAGTCGCACGGGAATTGTTAATGGTAATGATCTAATTCCTCTAGGCGAGTGAGTACGTATGTATGTCCTGTCATCATCCCGTCATTAGAATTCAATGGATTCTTTTTCCTTTTTACAGTCATGTAATATGCAAGAACAGGTTTGCAGGATGTTAGGCAGTCGTACAAATACCTAACGCCTATCTACTCAACGATATAGTTTGTAGTGTTTATACTATATGACCCTAAAGGAAGACCAGCGCCAGCCGTAAGACCAGCATAATTATGAGTTTTACTAATAGAAAGAAAAAAAAACTTTTTTTATGACACTGGGTGTTTTGGAACACTGCAGGAGCCATTATATCAATTAGATGTATTGAAATAAGTTAAAATATCACTAGTCAATAATAGTAGATTGTTCAACAAGGGACTAAAACAAGCCATAACGACACGAGATGTTTAGCCACCCGAGCAGAGCCCTTAAAAAGGGCTCCGGAACCCTAAAATGGAGCTTAAGTCCCGATATGCAGGGACTAAAGTAACATTTTAAGAGTATGAGAAGTGAAAATAAATAAATAATTGTAGTAGACACAACCTTCTATGCATCTTGGAAAACAAAGTCAATAAAACGAAAATTCGATAACTAAAACTTGAGCAATAAAACCCGCAGCTAAATTTAGAGCAACCCCCATACGAGAACCATAAAGACATACCATCCAGACATAATCATAATAGTTTTTTTCACAAACATGTTTATCGGACCACGGGGGTCACCCCAGAGACCCCGCGGCGGCTGGTGGCGCAATATGCTAATAATTGGCCCATAAAAAACAAGAAATGTTCAAGCTACCCTCCAGTAGGAGGACATTTTCATCATTACACGGCAGGTTATTTATTTGTGTCTACGCAAACAAAAGCAGGCTAGTTTGGTATTTTTTTATTACGAATACCTAGATATTTTTAGCAATATAAAAGGTGCGGTTATCTATATAAGTATAAGACACTTTCTAATTATATTTTTTAAATGAAAAGCCGACAAACGGTGTGGGGGAATGGGTTCACCAGATATTAATTGATCAACGCCGCCCATGGACACCTACAGTACCATTGGGACTGAAAATGTGGTACACTCGACTTTTAAATCCATAGCAAAACAGAAAAAGCTGAGGCACCAGTCATTTTAAAAATATGCACGTACCTACGTGAAAAATTAATGTGGGATAAAAAACACCGTAAACCTCACGGTAGAGCACTGTCCACCGTTATAAAATTTTATTTTGCGATTTTCACTTATAATTATTATCACAAACTGAAATTTCCCACACATACCTACAGCGACCGAACACAGGAAGACCAAAGATAGAATAGGTAGATAGGCACGTAGATAAATAGACATAGACATAGTGGGTTAACTTAAATCAGTGGTTCCGAATCTAGGGGTAATTACCCCCGCGGGAATAAATCAGCTATTCTCTGGTATTATAGAACCTAATAATTAAGACCTAATCTAATTAAATACCTAGCTAAATAGGTAAAAATAAAAATGATAGACCGCAGCTCAGTAAGTACGTACCGCAGGTGACATCACTTTCTAGCTGTTATTTTTACGTAGTACGTAGGTATTCCATTGTTTAACGGCCCGAGGGTTGCCGACGGTGCTGGCTCAAAATCAGCGCTGGGGTGTTTTTAACGCTTCAGCATTATGCTGAGCCAGTGTCCGATTTACAACCGCAATGACACATACCTTTGTGTTGTTTTTTTTGTACCTAATAATATTGTTGTCTTGTGTTGTGAATAAATGTATTTTCTTTCTTTCTATCTTTCTTTAAAGTTCAAAGTATTTTTGTGATTAAATTATAAAGATATCTTTATTTGCTTGCGTTGTATCTATTTATAAAATTTTAAGGGGGGGGGGGGGGTAAATTCAGCTTTCCACACAACAATATTAGGAACCACTGCCTCAAATATTGCTATCGAAGATCATTAGCCGATAAAGGTGTCCAAAATGCTATGGGTCACATTATTGGTTTTAATCCTTGCCCTTGAGATCTTTTAGAGATTCGCGGTTACGAAGTCACCCATATTTATGTTCATAACTGTGAACTTGTTTTAAAACAGATACAGCACATTGTTGCACCGCAATATCTCACGGAGCGCTATAAAGCGCTACGGCAGCGCGTTAGGACACATAAAAGAGCCATTCATTACTGCAAACGACCTCAGAAGCCGTAAAGCAGCTGTAGCTGATATCGAGCTCATCAGCATACATATTGCCAATGCTACCTGGAAGAACTATCCTGGTAGACTAGGAGGAATTAGTCATCCCAGTCTGAAAGCGTCCTGATTCCTGTTTGTGAGAGAAACTAAAATCTTATAATTAAAATACCATAATCGGGACTTATCACGCACACAATAATATTTTACCTCGACGTTTCGACCTTATGAGTGAAAATCACGAAAGTTACATTAAACTTAAATCTTCATTGTAGGTAGGTAAGCATTGTAGTAACAGTTCCTGAATGTAGTTTACTTTTATCTTACTACTCTACCACGTGAGTGGCAAGACGGCTACGACTGTGCGACGCACGTGTTTTCCTTCAGATAACCAAGTAAAGCAGCAAGGCGAAAGTTGTAGTTCATTATCATGATAACGCCTGATTCCAATTTTTACCCGACTGCCCGAAGGAGGGTTATGTTTTTCGAGCGTATGTATGTATGTATGTATATAAGTATGTATGTATGTAAGTATGTATGTATGTATGTATTTATGTATGTGGGTATGTATGTCCATTTCTTTGGTCCTCGCTGCAGCCTAAACGGCTGGACGGATTGTAACATATGAGGTATCATTGGATTCGTCATAACTGTCGGAGTGACATAGGGTATATAATATTTCAATATGGCGTTTGCAAAAAAAATATGGCGAAGGAATAAAAAAAAATTGTATTGTAACAATATGGGAATCAAATGAAAGCTAATAATTAGCCCATTCTTAATATATATGGGTTATAATATTTTTAATGTACTATTCTCACAGAAATATCAAATTAGAATAAAATAAAAAACATTAAATTTAAAAAATCAAAAAACCCGACTGCCTTAAAAACTAAAAGGAAGAAAATAAATCTAGTGGTCTAGAACTCTGTCAAGAAGCTCATTTAAGGTTCAACAGTCGGGACCCATTCAAATCGTAACCAGCTCAAAAATCTTGGTTATGGGTCCCGAATGTTGAACCTTAAATGAGCTTCTTGACAGAGTTCTAGACCACTAGATTTATTCTCTTCCTTTTGGTTTTTAAGGCAGTCGGGTTTTTTGATTTTTTAAATTTAATGTTTTTTATTTTCTTTGCTATCCAATAACGTGATGGATGGTAAGGTGTTTTTGGAACGAATTAAACAATAATCTATTACATTAATTGAGGGATACTCGTAAAGAGTGTAAGAAAATCTCAAGCTGTCTGAATTTCAATGTTTATTCAAAGTCAGTCAAAATATCTTTATTCAATTTAGCCTATAACAAGCACTTATGAATGTCAAAAAAATCTACCACCGGTTCGGAAAAACTTCTGTTGAGAAGAATCCGGCAAGAAACTTAACGAGGTAAGTATATTTTTTTAAACAGATTTACAATATTATTAAATGATATGAAACAACTTGCTCATATTTTTAAATGAATAACCGAGCGGTTGAAAGGTATACTTTATTATCCCCAGAACTCGGAACAAGAACTTTCTTTCTGCGTATTGATCAGTGATCAAAATGCTTCCCCTAACCATTCTTATTCAAACGTCGAATTTTACAACAATGTACCGAAATGCGTAAACGTCCACATCTGTCCCCTACGGGATGAGTCGTGAATGCAAACCCGGGTCAAGCGGGGGTGGCTCGATGCATAATACATCTCGCACTTTAGCATAGGACAGCAAAATATACTGTACACAACTAGAACTACTTATACCGTGCTTTTGTATCAATCTTGTCTATTGTTGATTTTGGAGGTTGAAAAGAAATAATTAAAAAAAAATTAAAGTTAAAATTTGTTTATTACCCACGTTCAATTTGGGCCTAAACGAGCACTTGAACGACGAAAAATGTACTACCGGTTTGGAAAAAGCTTGAAGAATCTGGCAAGAAACTTACCAAGATATTATGAGGTGATTTTTCAAACAGATCTACAATGTTATTTGAAAAAGATTCCTTAACGATCCAGCGGTTTGACGGCGAGCATAGATATAAATTTTTGCATGATCAAAGCTTTTCTTTTGATGCTTGAAAGAACATTTCAACGGTCAAAATACTTGGCTCAAGAAACTCTCAACGAGCTTGTCGTCAAACAGCTTGACCGTCTTGGAACTTCATGATGGATAATCTTGAAAAAATATTGGAGCCTGGAGCCCAAATCTAGATTTATCTATACGTAAGTAAGTTGTACATACCTAGTTACTGTAAATGCCTTCATTCAAAGTAAAACTTCTCTATGTATGTATGTACCGAGGGTTCGGTTTGCTCTCGCAAGACCCTTGTGATATGTGCGTTTTGGCAATTCTAAATCATTCAGTGTTTTTTTTTCAACATTTGGCACATTTTATGTTTTCCGTGGGAACTACCGCGAATGTAAAGTAACGGGTCGAGTGACAACGGCATACATAATACATGCCGCCCTTAGCGCGGCCTGTCCGATTATTGTCATACAGTGCCTCTCGTCTTAATACTCAGTATTAAAAGCTGTTTTCCAACGGCTGGAGTGTTATTTTATGTCGCATGGGATATAAAAGACGGAGATAAGCCGCGTCAATTTTTCCCGCCGCCTCAAAATCCTCGGTGACGTAAAATATTCGCGGGTTTATGTGCGGAATAACAAGATGGCGGGGGCGCGGGTCGTGCTGGACAGGACTTCACCTTTCACCTTTACACTTTGAATACTGAAAGTATTTCAGGACCTGAAGGCAGGCAGTACAGCTGACCAAGTATTAACCCTTTTCTATCCTCAGAACATCAGAAAAAAACAATAAGGCTGATGGTCACATTTAATTGTAATGATAATTTAATTAGTCTTTCGATGTTTTAAGCCGAACTGACATTGAACCTTAGGGTATTAAAATTTCTTGGTCGCTTACCTACTTTCATCTATACCTATCGTTCTGGATTTCTATATAAAAAAATATCAGACAAAATCACAACAGAAACATTTTAGTTACCTACTTAACTGGAACGTGGAAATGTATTTATTTCATAATGATTATTCCGAATCGTGACGGTATCGAAATGGAATCCACTGCAAAGTGATCTTGGTTTGGGCGAGAATTGTTGATTTTGGCGAAATAATTTACTGTTAGTAATATTCTATAAGTAGTAAAAACCATTTTGTAAAAAGAAAGCGCCTGAAAGTCGTATTCAGTAAGTCAATCATTATGCACGAATTAATCTTCACTTCCCCTTTCGTAGCAAACACGGGAAGCCCCGGGGTTTGTGCGGGTATTCTTTGCACACATGCTAAATACATAGGTACCTATTTTATATTAACATCACAAAAACTGTGTAAGTACAATGGTGTTATACTTATAATAGTTTCAACAGTTGCCCAGTGAAGGCATACATAAATCTAGACACATTAGAAGTATTGTATGAGGTAATTATCATATTGGTGCCGTCAAGGGTATTGGAATACAATACGATAAACTAAGGATACCTAGGACAGTGACAGTAACCAAGCTTAAACACTAGTTAATTGCATCCATTTTAAGATGGAAGCACCTAGTGACAGTCTGACACGCAAGAAACCGTCATAATGATTTACAACGGGATAAAAATAGCGGTTAAACTTGATTACGAACAATAACAAAACTTACAAAGTCATGCGCAAAAAAATGTGCTAAAGCGACTCCTAACCTATCTGTTAGTATAAAACATGGCGGACAAAAAGCGTCGCGCGGCAAAAACGCGCCTGCCGCGATGTATATTGCATGAGCCTCAATTTCAACTGCTTTTTTGAGACTTAATGGATTGTGTACAAGTTCTAAGTCGTGTCGAATAAAATACTTTCGGAATATAAGCGTAATGGTGTTGTTGAGAGTTCTGAGCTCTTGAGGGTACGATGTAAGTCTCGTAAAACACTCATCATCATCATCGTCTCAGCCTCTATATACGTCCCACTGCTGGGCACAGGCCTCCTCTCAGAATGAGAGGGCTTGGGCCGTAGTTCCCACGCGGGCCCAGTGCGGATTGGGAACTTCACACACACCATTAAATTGCTTCGCAGGTTTGTGCAGGTTTCTTCACGATGTTTTCCTTCACCGTATTAGCTTGTGGTAAATTTCAAATGAGAAATCGCACATGAATTTCGAAAAAACCTAGAGGTGCGAGCCGGAATTGAACCCACGATCCTCTGCTTGAGAGGCCATAAGTCAACCCACTAGTCCACCACGGCATAAAACACTATAAGAACTGAATTGTATAGTTAAATGTGAGTACGGTTGAGACTTGCGAAGAACTTTAATTCAACAATATGGATTACTAAGTTAATTACCTACTTAGGTACAGTTATTTTCATTAACTAGAAAAAGTCTCTCTCTTACAAAGAAATTACAACAAATTCAACATCTAAAACAATTATTAGTTATGATTACCTTTCGTTCTATATTTTTTACCAAGTAATACTGTAGTCCGTAATACTTAAATATTTAGTCTCAATTCTCGGTACATTTAGAAATCATGTCACACTCAATCTGTCTACATAACGGATAACTGAACCAATAAGCTTGTTAGACGCGCAAAAAGCAAGGCATTTATAAAACTAGCAGAGACATATTTAGGCTTGTCTACACGGTGCAGTTTTTGCAAGCATATCGACTCGCACTTTCTCTACTGAACGGAATGAATGGTGTAAACTAGACGATACCGGTAAGAAAACTGGCCTTGTTGGGGTAGTAAACTAACCTTATTGGGCAACCACACATGAGTAGAGTTCGCACATACACCAACAGTCTCCTGAACGGTAGGCTGGATAGTTGGATTGTCCAGTGGTGCGGCACCGGAATGAGGGCTATCGTTTTTGTCTCACTAGATGCGCACTTTGCGTGAGGTTTTTAAGTATGGCTTTCAAAGTCTGTTATTACGGCGTGAAAACAATGTTTAGGTTAAAATCATATTTAATACACCTTAAAACCGTACCATAAAAATATCGAGCATGCCACAGTGTTGCATAGTCCCCTTTTGTTCGCAAAAAGGAGGACAAAGGTTTCCGAAAAACAAAACTGTCTCAAAAAACAGACATTCATTGCCCCGGAACGCAATTTGCCATAATTAATTCAGATATGTGCAAAATATTCACAAAATTATTCTAATTATAAATAAACCCGCGTAAACTGGGTGACAGACCGGTTATATTTGATGTTAAGTAGGTAGGTAAGCCAAAACGTAGGCAAATCAATTTCATTTTAAGTTTTTATCTTTAATTATGATTGTATTATGGTTATTTTATGCAACTTTAGACATTTCATAATGATTAATTTATTACAATTGTTTGACTTAGTATATTTATTGATTATTTTGTTTTGATTTTGATTTGATATGTTAAAGATAATACAATACTAACCCTTTAAAATAAGACTTATGTATTATTATTATTACTAACGAACTATGGATCCTGGTCTGCAATAAAACATTTTTAATTTAATTTAATTTTAAAAAGCTTTAGAATATTTAGGATCAAATCCAGTTACTGTTTTGTCAGTAAAAACCAGAAACGCAAACTAATTCGACACTTTTGTGTGTATTTGAAGAGAAGAGACGCCGTTGGGCTACACGACTATTTAATAAATGTACAAGCGTCTACCCAAATGGAAGTGATTTTACGTCGGGTTATGAACTTAAACGGAAAAATCGTGTTAGTAAAAAGCTCGTCACGATGACTCGCTATCCACATGATTTATAGTGAGCCGATAACTTGTAGCAGCAAGTCAACCTCCCGAATCTGTGGAAATAGGGGACGGTTTAAACGTACACGCACTGTTTAGTGCGGATAGTCACAAAATACTTTAATTGTGATTCGTTGCCTACTTAAATAATGCGATAGTTTGTGTTCATGTATGTTCGTTATTCTATGATGCTAAAAGAATTAGCCGATTTATAATTTCGAACGCAGTTTATTACATTTTACACAATTTTGTCCTGGAAAATTGCAGTTTCCTAAACGAATTCCTCGCAGACGAAGGCATGGACGGCGACTAGCAAAACTAAAGTATTTAAGTATAAAAACTTCTTGTGTCTACTTATAGGCAATATTCTAAAACACTTCTTTCACATACGTAAAGATATTTTTATAAAGACATTTGATATAGGTAATTGTAGATTCATAAAGTAGGGTGTGGTCTCTTGCAATTTATTTTTGAGGAACACACCACAAATCTGGTCCCGGCTAATGGAAATATCAGAATTCCGCTTCAAATACAATTCCCAAACATACTTAGTATATTAAGCTGATATAAAAGATAAGCGGGCATACACGGCCGATTAGTCGGCCAGTCACGACTGAAATATTAATCATACTCGGGCTTCATAAGGAAACTTTATGGTAATTGGGTTGATTGATTACAGCGATGCCGAGTCATGAGGACTGGTGTCATGTCGGAAAACATGCGATAAAGGGAATGTAAAAAACGAGGATAATGATGGGGGAAAGCGTAGGTGCGTGAAACTCGTCAATGGCGTAAATAATATCACCCATGTCTTAATCGCTACTATCCAAAACTTTGAACATAAAACTACTGTGAGACTCGGTCATATTAAATTATATTGACCCGGATAACTCGCGTCTTAAATCGAGTTTAGCTCGACATGTTTCGGGCTAATCCGTAGCCCTTCCTCTTAGGAGCAATGCGATTATCCGGGTCAATGTTATTTAATATCCAAAACTTACGAGACTCACTCGGTTCACTCGTATCGTAACCACAGTCGCTGCATTGTTTGTTTGTTTATACTCTTTATTGAATGTACAAAAAAGAAATACAAAAGGGTTACAAAAAAGTGTTAAATACAAAGGCGGACTTATCCCTAAAGGGATCTCTGCCAGTCAACCTTTGAGTGATAGAGAAGAGCAATCAAAATAAGGATCGACAAATAGAGCAAAACATTAGAATAAATATAAATGCTTTCCAATTAAAATGTTGAGGTACTCGATAGTCATCGCTAAGTCCGTGATATTATTTATGTGTGAGAATTGCGAAAGATATTGGTGGCTTAGAATTTCGTTCCTCAACCCTCAACAGGAAAAAGGACCTCTACGTGGTCCGTTTGTCTGTCTCTCTAAATCTGTCAAGACCAAGATAAAATTTAAACACAACGCTAAGGCCTCTTGCGAGGTCGACCGATGACATTTCCAGAATTGTGGGCGGTTGCCGATGACAAGTTGTCGTAGTCATCCTTTGTTCAAGAATCGACGTCTTCTGGTTATGATGATATGTAGGTAATCTTTGTAATCCAACTCTATCCTATTCACTTACTTGTCGAATCCAACAACACGACATATAATAAAGAAAATCACCGTAAGATAACCCTTCAACACTGATATGCCTCGACCTAATTTATCTTGCGTTATTTAGTCAATTAGGCTTCGATAATGGCAATATCGAGTCGCGGAGACTACAGCCAGTCATCAGTCACTTACATGGTGAGACAACCCTTCCACCATCCATCATTTAGCTCTTGAACAATGTACTTAGATAACGAAGAGTGGAAAACCTATAGGGTAGTTATAGTGTTCATTGGGCGCCATTTTGAAGCAAAGAAAACATGGGTAACTGCATGAGATGAAATCTAGAAGATTATTTTGTGTTATAAAATAATTTATGATTTATAAATCTCTTCATACATAATGTCAATGATTACATACAATGGGGAAATTGTCAACAATTGACCTAGTTCCAAACTAAGAAAGCTTGTGCTATGGGTTCAAGATAATGTAAATAGAAAATACTTAATCACAAATAAGTACTTAACAAAAAGAGAATATCTAATTGACTAACTTCAGCATAGCATCTTTCAGCCCTAACCCTTGGAGCCAGAAAACTAAAACTTGCCAATACAATTTCCTTTATATTTATTATAGACGTGACGGATTTAACTAAATTCACACAGCGTTAAAACTGTAGGCAAGCTAGGCATGTATAACAAAACCCATTAACTTTACAACTCGCAGCGGATTAAATGAAAAAAGATACTATGGTATACGAATTCTTATACCAAATAGACAACAACAATAACTGCGGTAGGTAAGAGTACATTAAGCAAAAATCATAACAAAGCAATGTAGAATCGTCGTGAAAAAACAATAAAACATTTAACTACGACGCGCCTCGCGGACACTCTTAATGGCCGACAACGCCGTTTATAATGTAGGTATCTTTTATTACCATAGGGCGAGCGAATGGCCAGTAATGTGATTTCTTTCATAATCTTCGATAGTAAAGCATTCCAGCTCGGCCTGGGATGCTTTGATATACCTTTGTTTGGGTGGTGAAAGTTATGAAAACATTTATGAGCTATAAGTATAGGTTTTTAATTCCTATTTTACAAGTTTTGTAAAATATATTTTGGTTCGCCATGATATAGGTACAGCTAGAGCTAAACTATGAAAGAAACACTAAATAGATATATTTAAATTTTTTGCAGCCACTCAAAATTTCTGCTAACAGTTAAATTCATGGGTACTCGTATTGTACAGATTTTGATACCCAATGTGGACCCTGTCCATGAAAAACTTACTGTCAAAACGTTGTACAGCTTATGACTGCAAGCATAATGACTTTGGATTTTTTCCATCCTTTCGAAAAAGCCTCTGTTGAAAGGAACCAAATGATTCGACTGTACAAAAAATTACCTACCATGTTTCACATTTGCTTGAATGACTAAATGACAATAACTTACGCCTAAGATTTTTATAAAACAATAAAGGTGTTCGGGTGTGCTAGACAGGATTTGAACCTGCATAATCTAGCTATACGCTATACGCACCAAGTGCGCTAACCAACTACTTGCACCACGAAGTTCCCAACCACCTGCAACTTTGATCGCCAATACGCCAATAGTCATACTTCAGCTTGAATATGAAATGGTAACAATACCAATTGGAATAGGTAACCCAACTTCAGTCCATTACTCAATACCACAACAAAGTAATCAATAGCCTAAAAAACCTTTTATAATAATCGTAAGCATTCCTTATCGTCGTCCGCCAGTCCTGTGAAGTCCCCCAGCCATCACTACGGTTATATTTCAGAGCATTCCATGTAATGACCACTGTCATATTACTCCCCTTTATGTTGCCCCAGGATGTAGGCAGTCGTAATAGTAAAATCATCTTAATAACAGATAAAGCCTACTTTTGCCACTTCCGAGGCTCGCCTCGCATAATATCTTTTGATATGTCACATTCGTCTAGTTTACACCATGCCGTTTAATCTCCTTGGCCATCCCATACGTCAATCATTATGTGAATCGCCTGGTGTCAGATTCCCTATTAAGTTAAATTGATCCACGCTACTTTATTCCTTGGGATTATGAATTCATGAAAATGTTTTTTAATGGAATAGGAAACTAATTCAAATTCAAATTCATTTATTTATTTCGTCAGCATAGGTATAGTTAGGTGACAAACAAACAAGAGCGCAAGCTATGATGTGCCTGCCGGCGTACGAAATCATTTGAAGAGACCTGGCAGTAGATTACATAAGATAGGATATATATGTATATAGGTTAATTCAGATAACCAAATTAATAACAGCGCATCATAATGAAAATTAAATGTCACAAAGTAAAATACAATAAATAGTTTCCCTAACTCTAGTCTTAAAGTAACAAAATGATATAATGTTTAATTAATGGTGCTTTGGTAACGTCAATAACTATTCACATGTTGCAAGAAATGGGGAAAATGTGTATCGGCACGCGCGTTGAGAATTCCGTATTAAAAGCAAGCAAAACAATAAGTTAGTTTTTCACAGTATTTCTGTGATGCGAGCCCAAGCTAAGCTCGAACCCACGTCCTTCTACTTAACAGGCCACAGAACAAACGACTAAGCTACTACGAGTTTTTTCGTTGTAATATGTAATTCTCATGTAAGTTTACTTGTTTGTAAAAATATCCAATAGTTATTTGCTTAAATATTTTATAGGCCACGCAAAACAGCTCCATTTGTAGTGTGTCGAATTAAAAATGGCCACCTGTCAGCCAGAGTTCACAATAAGTATTATGGAGACCGAAACTCAATTATAGTGGGTGGTTACACTTTAAAGCCCGGCACCCTTGCCAACAAGAAAAATGTTTTTTCTACAAATCGCACCCTTGTGAATGATTTGGGAAGTAAACCGAGAGCAAG
The DNA here is from genome assembly GCF_025370935.1 of Choristoneura fumiferana. Classification (NCBI taxonomy): domain Eukaryota; kingdom Metazoa; phylum Arthropoda; class Insecta; order Lepidoptera; family Tortricidae; genus Choristoneura; species Choristoneura fumiferana. The sequence goes on along the minus strand of NC_133481.1, from coordinate 20,633,082 downwards.
GACGCAAAATTTCAAAAATATTTAATAACGTAAATGTTCTGTGCTCAACAAGCTAATGTCTAATAGAGGACACCTGCCACAATACAAGTAATATGTTACTTGTATTGTGACCCTGCTGTTACTCGTAGGTACTTCTATTGTTAATGAGATAAAATTAAAGATGGCAAATACTGGGGCAGTGACCAGCACTCCTACCTGCGTTGACCATAATTATTAAAATATCACACTTATTAGTAGCACCTACCTACCAAATTTTAAGTCAATCTGATTACAGTGGACGAGTTGGATAAGAAGGTAAGTACGTAGTTTACTGGGTAAAAAAAAACTATAATAATAATTAATATTATTATTATTTATTGCAGATTAAATCTATTAAATCCATCTATATATTTAGTCCTCCGTTAGAAACAATTTGACACGTATTTGTTCTTTCCTCAATTGAACAAAACATTACAAAGATTAAGCGTGTCAAAATTCGGGAGCGGGGGCGGGGGCCGCGTCGCGCCATGCTAAAAAGTAATAGTGTAATTTTCTTTCTGTGTACCTGTTTTCTGTATCGCTTACTATTTCTGGTGTACAATAAAGAGTCATTGTAGTGTATGTATTGTAACTGACGGATTAAGTAGGTAATTCGATTTTTTAGGGCTCTATCCTATTAAAAGTGATACAGACAAACAAACATTGCCAGTGAATTAAAAGCTTTTAAAAACTCACACAGACTAACACAACAAGACTGGGCGAAATCCTTTTTAATCACAATACCTACGCAAAATGACTTTGAAGGCTTTACGCCTAGACTCCAGTGCTTTTGTTGGAATAAAGCGTACACTGAATGGTTTAACATTCAAAAAGGTGTTGCCTTCTAAAAGATTATTTCAAAGTCATCATCATCATCATCATCCCAGCCTATATACGTCCCACTGCTGGGCACAGGCCTCCTCTCAGAACAAGAGGGCTTGGGCCATAGTTCCCGTTCCCACGCGGGCCTAGGGCCATTTCAAACTACTTATTTAAAAAATAAAAATAAAAAAACTTATGCACGCACTGCGATGAAAAAAGGGTGGTTCGACTGACTGTATGGAATTATTCCTTTGTCCTCATGTGTACACGCAACTGTTAGAAATTTTAAAAAGTTAGCCAATTGCGGGAAAAATGGATAATGATCATTGAATTTTACTAGATTACTAGGAAAGTACATAATAAAATATATACATTTTTTTTTATTTTGAGGAGCAAAAATACTGTGGGTTCATTTTTAAATGGAAAGCGAAATTTTCCGAGCAAGTTTGAGAATAAATCATTAGTAACTCGAATTTTAACATAAGCTATAAAAGTAAGCCGAGTAAAAATAAATGTAACCAAATGAGCTCAGCTCTTACACTATGACAACAAAGCCGGTCAAATTGCGCAGACGTCGAGAGGGGGTGGGGAATTTAAAAAATAAAGCCCCTTTCTACTGCAAGGGATAATCATGTGCATTCGCAAGCATCCACAAAACCATACAAAATGAGCCCTGCGTTCACCAGAATAGAAGCTACATAATTTGAGAATAGTAATAATTTTCTCGATTCCTTTCTCCGCTAAGCTCTATGCGTGGCGATCACGTGCGGCGACCATCGACATATTCATTCACACCATTGTAAACTTCTTAATAATGTTTTCAATAGAATTTATGGCAGATTATAGAAATGCAAGACTTGAATTTTTTGGGGTCACTTTGTTTCTTTGTAGCAACGTCATGGATGCATTTTTAAATTTTATAGCGTAGAGAAAAGTCTTGTAAGTATTATTAACTATAATAACGAAAGAGTGTAAAAAATCCCGATTGAATATTTTAGTTAGATACCTAATCAAAAAGCGTTTTCGTGAGCGCACAATTATTTATAAACCTACTTCTTTGATCTATCGGAGAAACACTTGGCTTGCACAGATTTTGTAAGAGACTCAAAGACCGAGACTGCGATTCTTCGAAAACAAAGAGCAGGATATAAAAATAAGGAAAACATAAAACAGAAAACCGGGAAGCGTATTCTCGAATAAAAGCCCACTTGAAAACTCCTTAAAGAATTCTAAGCATGTTAAACACAAAACATTATTACACGGCTATCCCTTATTCCCAATACCGTCCGTACACCTCCGCAAATTGTAATCCTCTTAGAAAACATTTCCAATTTAAAAAGAATTCCAGCTCTTATCCCTCGGAGGGCTTGCGTAAAAAATAAAAGGAAAAGCGGCGACACACGGCGCGCGGCGGAGGCGTGGAGTGCGCCTCACTTCACCGGACCCTCGATTCCTTACAGGTCGCTACGTCCGTCGAGAAAGCATCTATTGAAACTCCACTCAGGTCATGTTAGCTATCTATTTAGTATAAAAAGGGTCGAGCGTTTCTCGAGATCCTTTTTTATCCGAAGGAGGCTCCCACCCCCGGCGGGTGGAGGCGCGGAGCGACGCTACGTTTTTCAATTTTTGCAAACTATGCTTAACCGTAAGTTTCGTTAACAATACACGTCTGTTTACGAAGATGCCCGATTTATACTGAAAATAACAGTTCATTATTACTAAATATACCTTGGTGTGTGTGTGTTGTATCTTTCAAGGAATACCTATAGAGAATTACCCTGATATGCTTCAGCTACCTCAGACTGTAACACTCATAACAGCGTTGTCTTGTGCCCGCCCCTAAAGAACCCCTGGCTTAGGAAGTTTCCTCGATTTTTTTTACCTGAAAATAATAGTGGCGCGCTTCCCCACGGCCCCGCCCGCCAATCTAGCATCAGTTCAAATATTTAAAGGGCGGCCGAATTTGATTTCATCCGTTTGAAGCAGCTCTCTCCCGCAATTGGATCACACAAGCGGTTACGGTTACGATTCGCCCCGGGCGCCATCCCAGAGTTATTTCACTAAAATCAACTTATCCAAGCAAATTTGATTCCAATGGCCCCTAAGTAAACTTAAAGTGGCAATTTGAGTGTTGTTTCATGTCACATTTTACAAGCGGTACAGTAGAATATTAACTACATCACCAGAATTCAAAAGGGAGAGTCAATTCTGAAGATAGCGTTAAGTAGGTAAGTATTATACTGACTAGCTGTTGCCTGCGACTTCGTCCGCGTATAATTCATTAAAGAATAATAAAAGTCAAGATAATAGCTATCCTAGTCCTTTCTCGGGACTCAAACTGTGTATACCGAGTTTCATCTAAATCGGTTCAACGGCTTAGACGTGAAAAGGTAACAAATTAACAAAAAAACAGAGTTGCAATCTTTCGTGTTTATAATATTAGTGGGTAGTGGGACTTGACAGTTTGTCTGTCTGTCTACCATAATACCTACTTCAAATTTTCCAAAGAATTCGAAATGACGTATAAGGCATGATCTAACTTCGAAGTAGTGGAAACTGGTGGGTGGTGAGATAGAAGGAGATTGCGCGAAATTGAGCAGTGGCACGGCACGTCTATCTCAGAATAAGAAATACAAAATATCGTAATCCACATAAGGCGGTCGCGGCGCCAGGGGATCGGTTAACCCATGTTACACGACGCTCCCATCGGACGATTCCCACTTTCCACAAAGAAAATACCAATCAAAATTTGATTTACCGCCACCCGCGGCCATACATCAGTCCCGCTCTAATCCGCGGAAAGAAAGCCTAAAATCTAAGGGGATCCGGCAAAACTGTCGAATTGAAAATCCTAGTGGCACGAGCCGCGTTTAATATTTATGAGCGAGTAAAAAATACGTTTCGGCCTATGAATAAATATATCGAGGAAACAGGGTGTGTGTGAATAAGAAGTTGCGGTTTGTCCAACGTGCCACGGCCGCGGCCGCGGAGACTTATTGCATGTAAAAAATTCACACAAATCGCATTCTGTGGCATAATGCTGCTGCTGGCCATATTTATAATTGCCGGACTGCAATTTTGCTGCGCATTGATTTAATCTAGTGAAGTTATTTTGTAACTACTTGTAGCTGATCATAATTGCAGCATTTAAAGACAGATGATTACTTTGTGTTCATTAGTTAGTTTACGAAAGAAGCATTTCGTAATGTATAAACGATTTTGTTAATTCAATTATAACCTGCAGTCGTAACATAATTCTTTATTTGAAAGTGAAAATGAATAAACTTAGTGTTTTCAAATACGAAATGGAATGTAGTCAATAACGTGATATCGTATAGGCACTGTAAGATTGCAATGGGAAGTACAAAAAATATGGATTTGTCCTTAAATAACTTTTGTCCATAACTTTGTCTGCCTCCTGCGAGAATCTTACTATTGTGTCGGGATAAAAGGCAGCTCATGTTAACTACGGTAGTGTAACTTTCAATCTGTAAAAGGATGTTTAAAATCTGTTCAGTAATACCAGTTATGCAGTATATACCTACAAACAGGCACAAAATGTTTCCCTTTGTATGGTTACCGGTTGTTGCCTGCGACTTTATCTGCAAAAAACCTTTTATAGCTTTAAAAATCAGGATAAAATTATCCTATACATAGATATGTTAATCCAAATATTTAGTGTGCTAAAATTTTATATTTTTTGTGAAGAATTAACTAACTCCGAAACAACTAAACTTTCGCATTTATAATATTAGTAAGGACTTTAGCGTACATAGGTAAGTCCAGCTGCTGAGCACAGCTCTCCTTTCAGAATAAGTGGATTTGAGCTGGATTTGACTGTCCGAACTGGGTGTTTGCGGGTTTCTTCAAGATGATTTCCATCGCCAAAAATCTCATTGTTAATCATAAAAACTCGGAAATTCGAGCCCAAGCTCCAACCCACGACCGATGACTTGACGGAACACATCATAAGTCAAAATACCAGCCGCCATAGATACGGTTTTTTTTTCTTTAAAACTCTTCCAAATCTGATTTAAATTCGTACCTATGTTGCGCGTTCGAACCTTCCTTCGCATACATCTCATTGCTGCTATAATACGACATTCGCTCAATATTCAGTGGCATATAAAAACGAATAGGACTTTTTGATCAGCCATCACGTAACGGGAGGCGAGAGGTTCGGCATTACGCAATAACCTCAGACGAGATGGAATTTATTCGCCGCATTAGCATTTGGAAATTCGACATAGTAGGTATCGCCAGGTTTATGAGCTATACCTACTATAACTCTGCGCTATACAACTTTATAGCTCGAGATATTTAAAACTGATTCGAATGGTAACGCGACCAGTTTTTTGCCACTTTCAAGACACAATACAGGTAAGCTAAGTGATTTCAATTCAATTCCGCTTATTTTAATAGTTATTTGCCGAGTGAATTACAATCAGGTAAGTTGTATAAATAGGTACTTGCTTTTCAGGGTTCCGTAGTCAACAAGGCATCCTTTCTGTCAGTCCGCGACTTAGCGCAGTGACCCTTTACGTACCTATCTATTATTTTTAATTTTCGTTAACTTTAAGGCAAAAATCCATAGGTCAAATGAAGTTAATTTCTACGAAACATTGGTGGTAACTCCTACTGTTTAAAAGATAATTAATAATTAAGATAACTAATACCTACTCGTAATGCGCAGTAAAACAATGTTAAAGATTCTTAATTCGCGACGTCTTTTCAAAGTCCGTCCGTATAAAGTTCCTTCCGTATAAAGAGAATATTAAAAAGTGAGTTCTTATCGCTGTCGTTCGCCACGTTTGTTAATTTTAGGTACTATTAGACCTTTAACAATGAATGTGAAAATATATTTTGGCCAAAAATGTTATGTAAAACGGGGTTAGGTACTTTAAAATGAAGGGGCTACTTTGGAAAACAGTTTTTACGCCATGTCCTTATTTTTTAGACCATCTGTGGCAGTGGAATACCTACCCTCATAAATTATCTAACTTTTTACTTCATTTGCTCAAATTAGCTATGAATATTTCTGTTTTTATTTCTAACTTTCAAAGTAGCTCCAAAATTTCCTAAAGTGACCCTGGTTTAAGGTAGCAGGAAAAACATTTTACATTGGTATATATTATATTAGGTGCCTAATCACGTCAAAAAGTGTTCATTATTTTTTTCGTTTCTATCAGCAGTACGTTTCTAGATTAAAGATATTTTTAAATGACCTTAAGCAAACGCACACGTATTTATTTTCATTAAAAAAATCTTTTCCCTAACCAATCACGACTTTTTTGGAAAAGAAATATTTAATAATAATTGGGGTTTATTTCCAGGAAAGACTTTACGATTACAAGTTATAGAGTAATAATTAATAGTAGACCAACTTAAAAGCAAATTTAGCTGTGTTGGAAAATGCGTAAGTATTTAATAAATATAACTTAACACACAGCCTACAATGGGGGAGGCTTATGTCCAACAGTGGACGTCCTACGGCCGACATGATGATGGCACATAGTAGATAGAATCTGGCTTATGAAAGATGAACCTGCAAAACCGCGGCAAATTAAAAAAAATGCAGATGGTATCACCAGGTATCACCATAGAATAAGTATTAGTACAAGTACAGAAGTTTCTCTGCCGTACAAAAGTGACGATTAGGCATAGGCATAAGAATTGTGCCTACTTTATGCTTCTCTATCTATCGCATGAAAATATTTTCTAAATAAGTAGGTACGTACTAGCGATATAGGTACTCGTACGCATTGAAAAAAGTTTAATCCTCCTTTTTTGAAGTCGGTTAAAAGTGAATCTTAGGTACCACAGTTGTATTGAACAGTTCTGAAAGGGATATTAGTATAATATTTTGCTATGCCTACTAACCTACAAATTCGCTCGCCGCATCTAAACACTTTATTTTCGGTTTGAACAAGGCTTTCCTCTCTGCTTGTTTTTGTTTGAATTTGCTTATCATGGTTAAAATAATCTGTGGCACACCAATTTTAATTGTTTCGCCCATGTTTCAGGAGTAAATTTCCAAAAAACTCTATTTTAACACACGAAGGTACTGAACTCAACAAGTCACAGAATAGATAATAGTACAAGCTCAAGTGTCTGTTTTCTTATACTCTTTGGTCTGTTTGCCCATGACATTTGAATAATGTTGCCACTCAAATAGCCGGGTTCAGCTTTCATTAGCCAAACTATACCTAACTAAATATCAAACAGTGATGCCTAACTACGGAACCCTACACTTTGCCTCTGCGTGGTCAGACACGAACTTGGTCGGTTTTTTATGGTTTTATCTACATCAGTTGGACAAATACTAAGTCGCTATTAAAAATATAATTTACTGCCATCGTCAATGGAAGCAAAGAAATGTTTGTATTATAAGAAATTATGTTACGATCACGAGAGCAATATAATTTTCCCGGCTGAATAAATTACACGCACGCATGTGTCACGCGAACTACTACAGCCCATGCCCTCTCATTCTCGGAGGACGCCTGTGTCCAGCAGTGGCATGTATTAGGCGGCTTGGGTTATGTATGTGATATAAACAAAAGCACGCCTGTTGTCATGGAAAGAACGCTGGGCGGTTTAAAAGTCGATAGCGCTCTTGGCAGCACCTCATCAGCTTTACTCTATAGGCAATTGTCATGACTATTATAAATTACTAGCTTTTGCCCGCGGCTTCGCCCGCGTGGAATTTGGTTATCGCGCGCTGTTCCATTAGGAACTGTGCATTTTTTCGGGATAAAAAGTAGCCCTATACCCATAAACTATCTCTATGCCAAAAATCACTTCGATCCGTCGCTCCGTTTCGACGTGAAAGAAGGACAAACATACAAACACACACACTTTCGCCTTTATAATATTAGTATGGATAATAAAATACTAACCACTCACGTGCTTTGAGCAACTACGGTTGCCAAATGCGCAAGACAAGAGCAATTCATGGCCGTTTTCCTTTTCACGCGAGCAGCTGAGTGACTAAGGACCACTTACCTAATTAATTTTATTTTGCTTAAAAATTTCCACGAGCGCCTATCTATAAATTAATCTCGCATCCCCAGGCAAAAACCTAGTTTGCCTAAAGCGCAATCCATCAATGAAATAATGACGTAACTCGCATCTTTATAGATCTTAGTATTACATCTCAGTGGACCTACATCCAAAACTTCCGAAAAAGCAATAAGAAAATTACGAGCCAGAAACAATAGTGGAGGGTCCCCTACCGTGGGTATTTGCATTGAGATCGATCGGAGGGTCGGAGGAATGTCGCAGGGAGCTTGGGGGCCTGGGGCCCTGGCCGGGGTCACCGTAAGCCGTTTCCGATAAGGCCCCCGCCGCTATCTGCCTGCCGCACTCGCCTGCAGCCCGCGTGACCGGAATAATGCACCACCCCAAATTGAAATTATTTTTCTATAACGCATTATTGATGACGAATTCGGGAATGAAGAAGTTCTTTAGTAAGTTTAAGTAGTAGGATGGGAAGCGGCGGGAAATCGGAAATTCAATTTTAGTAGTGCTTGGTCTTACGAATATTATAAATGCGAAAGTTTGTGAGTAACGTGCGTGTGTGTGTGTGTGTGTGTGTGTGTGTGTGTGTATGTTTGTTACTCCTTCCCACAAAAGTGGCTAGACGGATTTGGAAGAAAGGTACGTATGTAAGTTCCTAATATTCCCATGAGATAGGCATAAAATCTTAAAATTGCAGCCGCTGGGTCCAAAGTTATAAAATTTTGCACGGCTGTTTTAAATGTAAAGTCAATGAGAACCACGATGTATTTTTTTAGAATTCCTATGGGATTTTAGTAAAACCAGAGAATTTCAATTCAACTGTCAGATTCATGTATTAACTACCTTCTCGGGCCGTGCGAAGCTAGTCTGATTTTACATTATAATAAACACGTAACATCGAGATACTATGTTATGTTATTACACGTAAGATTTACTTCTAAACGCAAGCGCTCAGATAGGTATTTTTTGTAAATCAGAAGCATTTGTTTCCTACACTCATTTGTCGGTGTGAAAACTAATAACTTAATAAAGTGCGAATCAATCAAACATAGGAAGTAAGAGTTCGGACAGTTAGACAATTGTGCGAGTAGAACAATAAGATACTCTTAGATAATACTGTAATATAATATACGCAATGTTTTTGTTGATTCTTTGTAATAGATACAATACAACAGACGTCATTTTCTTTTTGTACTTACATTGTATTTTAAGGGGCTGTTTCACCATCCATTGACTAGTGTTAACTGACGGTTAAATGTGATGCCGTCTCCGTCAAAACCAATAGAGACGGCATCACATTAGTTGCAAAAGCAAGCTAAATGAAAAATAATAGATCAAAGCAACTGTGAATTTCCTTGTGACGTACAAACCCTTGCCAAATTCGAGCGTATGAAAATTCCCACTGACCTTCAGGTTCCAGCACCAGTCCACCAAATGGGTCTCCTTCGCGATTGACACGGCGTAGGGCTCCTCGGGATTTGCACTTTAATGACGTTTAGGAGCTACGACCTCAACACAAACACAGCACAATTGGCTAAGTAAAGTTTTTTGAAGAGGTGCTAAATATATTTTTCTTCGATAGTCGACGTCTTAATAATCGAGGAACTGCAGCTCTTTTATTTTTATTTCCTCTTATTAATTAGAAATATTTTTTTAAGTGGTCGATATGACGTTTGTGAGATTGAAATTGCAGAACCGTTGAGGGCTTAGTACTTAGTAGAAACAGTAAAAAAAAAAAAACGAAGTCAACTGTCACTGCTGTCACTGTCAAGTAGAATCTAACCTAAAACCGTTTTATTTACTTTGCGATTTGGTGCGATCAGTGTTTTTTGGATAATTTTTAAAGACCTCTCAGCACAAACTCAGTACTTTAAAATTTGCCGCATTTCTCCACGACCTTTGCATGATAATTGGACCACGATTGGATAGTTTCGAAGACTATTTTGGCTCTGCTTCTTCGACAACGCTATCTTGCAGTCTCGACGACACTTGGCTTGACTTTTGGACCATATTTTCTATTTTAGCGGCTTCACCTTTCAATACGAAATGAGTGAATTTGTGCGACACACATAGTCTAGAATATTTTGACACCAGTGATAAGTATACAATGTTGCCGAAATCAAAGGAGATAAAGCACTCTTGTCCGCACCGGTAAAATGGATGAACGTAAGTACAAAAGTATATCAATACAGTTTCTTGTCTATTTTTTTTACATTACATTTTAGGGCATCAAAAGTTGAATATGTTGCCGGACCAAAGTTGTTTGAGAGCACAGAATAACAAAAACATATTACCTATATTGTGACCATTTACTTAGATATCAACTGACAATGTGATTGATGCGACAGGTGATGTTGTTCTGCATTGCTGGTAAATATTATGATAGAGTAAAATTTCTGTGGTTAGTGAAACATTATATTATAACTAGCTGTTGCCCGCGACTCTGTCTACGAAGAATTCGCTTATTGCTTTCCTGCAAGTACTATGTATTTTTTCGGGATAAAACTGTGAGATAAAAAGTAGCCTATGTTCTTCCTCGGGACTCCAACTACCTACATAATGAATTTCGGCTAAATCAGTTCAGCGGTTGAAGCATGAAAAGTTAACAGATAGACAGACAGAGTTCCTTTCACGTTTATAATATTAAATATAAGTAAGGATTTATAATAATTTTGATCTTTTTTCAGGTGGATGTAAACACACATTGGTGTTTTTATTGGTTGCAAGAAAAAGCCAGTGAAGGAGCATAACCTGTTTTTTCCAAGGACATGCATTTTTCCATAAAAAAAGAGGCATAGAAGTACCACGAAACTCCTCAATGGTTAATGGAAGAGAATAGAATAGATTTAAGATTTAGCACGGAAATGTAATTTTGAACATGACAATCTCTTAATACAGAAATGTATTTTTAGTTGACAATGCAAGTACAGTCGATAAAAAGTTTTTTCTTAATAATATCATTTTTGGTTTTTATTTGTGTAAGCTTTTATTTTTCCTCACAATACTTTTTGTTGACTATACTTGTCTTGCATTGTCATCTAATCTGTAATCAGTATAAGTACTGCTGTGCTAAGCTAATGGTACTTTAAATTTGTATTCTCATTTTGGTTTATAATTATAATACATACATACATATCTCGTACATTGCAAGTCGAATAAAATCTTGTAAAATATGTTTCTTTTCACTTATGATTTACATCATCAAAAATAACGAAAAAATGTGCAGAATTTGTAACATTGCTCACAGAGATTTTGATTAGGTTCGATTCCCGGTCATGTATGTATTAGAGTCAGACAAAATAAAACGGTTGAATGCCATATATATCCATACTAATATTATAAATGCGAAAGTGTATGTGTTTGTATGTTTCTCCGTCTTTCACGTCGCATTGGAGCGACGGATCGACGTGATTTTGGCATAGAGATTGTTTATGGGCCACAGAGTGATATAGGCTACTTTTTATCCCGGAAAAATAAACAGTTCCCGAGGGAACAGCGCGGAACAACCGAATTCCACGCGGGCGAAGCCGCGGGCAAAAGCTAGTATATATACACACATCCAGTTCAACTGGTAGAACAAACAATACAATCTAGGGTCACTGTCACAAGTACAAGTACTAAAAATACAAGTAAATCACCACGGTTTTGTTATAACTTATGATCAATGGTACGCATATTGTTTACACATATAACACACAAGTTAATCAAACCATGGTTGCTTAGGAAATGAAAAGTTTAATATGATTGACAGCCCTTTTATAGCCTGCCGGAAAAATCTTTACAGCGCGATTCAGCTTTTCCTTGAGACGAGATAGTGACATCTTTTGATGCAAAAGTAAACTAAAATCCCGGTTTAACACATAGTGACCTATAATATTTGTGTTATATTTCCTTGTATTTCTTAGTAGTACTTCTAATGCCTTTATGGGGATGGCACAATATTTAATTTATTAAAAATACGACTTGTTTTTAAATTACCCTTTGCCAGGAATATTATATACATGTTCCAATAAATCAGGTCTTTTGAGACATATGTTTATGCTAAACGTTTTATGATAATTTGTGTATTTATGAAATAAAAACAATATAAATTATTGCATTTTTATTATATTACTCTGCAAATTAACTAAAACCATCTAAAACACATGCAATGCGTTTAGCTTATGCTAAACGTTTTTATGATAATTTGTACATTTATGAAATAAATAAAACATAAATTATTGCATTTTTATTATATTACTCTGCAAATTAACTAAAACTATCTAAAACACATGCAATAAGACAGCTTGTCTACATAATTTTATGTGGTTATGGTTAATAACAGAGACGCTTCAAAAATACGGATTCTTTTAATCTTCAAATCACGCATTTCACATGTAACCTCAAGGTCGCTATGACTTTATATGGAATCACCCCCTTTTTAGTAGCCACACAAAGCCACTTCATTCTGTAAATGATTTAGCAGAAACTCTTCCTTCAATACACTTTGAAATAAAGAATATAAACCAATTGGTGCATAAATATTTTAATGTATAGCATGACTCTTACTGAGACCATGTCCTTTTTATTGTTTTGGTAAAAAAACACGATATCTCTCCCTTCTGTTATGTTCTCCTTTGCTGTGTTTGATGTTGAAGGGCTAGAGGGTTCGTATAATCATGTTGTTGATGAGCAACTTGCAGTGGAAGATGAAGCTGACTTGCACCAAGTCGCTTGTAAAGACTAGGATGCATAAATACGCAGAATTCTGAAAATCTCGTCTGTATTTCATAGACCAACGTACAAAGCATTAGAGAACATTTCTGTAATGCTCCATTTCAACTCGAATACTGTCGGAGTCGTCTGAATCCATTGTAGGGATACTGTGATTCGAATTTACTCGTAAGGCAGTCCAAATGTCAAGCCAAGTGTCGTCGAGACTGCAAGATAGCGTTGTCGAAGAAGCAGAGCCAAAATAGTCGTCGAAACTATCCAATCGTGGTCCAATTATCATGCAAAGGTCGTGGAGAAATGCGGCAAATTTTAAAGTGCTGAGAGGTCTTTAAAAATTATCCAAAAAACACTGATCGCACCAAATCGAAAAGTAAATAAAACGGTTTTAGGTTAGATTCTACTTGACAGTGACAGCAGTGACAGTGTTGACTTCGTTTTTTTTTTTGCTGTTTCTACTAAGTACTAAGACCTCAACGGTTCTGCAATTTCAATCTCACAAACGTCATATCGACCACTTAAAAAAATATTTCTAATTAATAAGAGGAAATAAAAATAAAAGAGCTGCAGTTCCTCGATTATTAAGACGTCGACTATCGAAGAAAAATATAATTAGCGCCTCTCCAAAAAACTTTACTTAGCCAATTGTCTTTAGAGGTTAGAAGACCGACAAAAAGTCGTCTACATATAAACGGAACGTCCGCTCGGAAGCCTCTTCAGCGTAAGATAGCATCACCATTCCAGTGGGAAGTACCCTCAAATCAGTGGGAAAAAATATCATCTACCCTTATTTGGCAAGAATCGAACAACATATAACCGTCAGTTAACACTATGGTACTATCTCAATGAATGGTGAAACAGCCCCTAAATGTCTTAGATAACATTACTTAATAAATACACCCTCCTGTCACCTTCAATGCTAATGACATAATATTAAATACGACTACTACGAGTACTGACACAGTAACCGACACTCGGACGTCTACTACTATTCTGCCAACAAGATACCAGTAGGTTCCTAAAGCCGAAGCTGCACTACGACTAAACCGCCGCGGTTTTTGACCGCGTGACTTTGTGAATCAAGTAAACTAATGCAAGCGGCCGCACACGCTGTTAAAACCGCGTCGGTTTAGACGTAGTGCGGCCTCGGCCTTAGCAGTTGTAGCTAAATGTAAGTAATTATTATATGTATTTTGGGACGTTACTTTGGCCGCCGTGCAATGGGTTCGAAACGTCGAGATAATTTTAACAATAAAATAGTACCTACAGATATATTGAATAATGTTTTATTCCATCGTATTTTATCGGATAAGCTCGTATTTATCTTACTGTCTCAATTACTTAGATTCAGTAAACTAAAATATCTCGGTGACCGAGCTCCGCTTGGGCTAAAACTCGGTACCAAGCGTTTTCCCAGACATAAGACCAAGCTCGATCGATTTTTTCGCGATTTGGACCACCCGAGACTTAGACGCTGTAAGACATGGACCTCTTACGATGTGGACGCAATTTCGACACTGGACATTTTACGACTTTGACGTAAGACGCCGGAGGGGTCCCCGACCCGATGACCCCTATATATACCAAATTTCATCGAAATCGTTGGTGCCGTTTCCGAGATCCCCTATATATAGCAATTCTTATATATAATTAAGAATTGTTCGTTTAAAGGTATTATTTAGATACAGAAACCATGATAAATACCAACTTTTCCGACCAAATACGACGGAAAAACGTTATTCACCAGTTACGACTGTCTGTAGTCATGACTAAGTCTCGAAATTATATTAGTTATGAGCAAGAATCATAAAAGTTTAAAACATTTTAGTGTAAGTAAGTACTAAGTAGGTAGTTATTGCGAACGATAGTAAACAGTTTGATAAAATGGCACGTCCTGAAGCACCCTCTTGCGTATTACAAACCACCTTAAGACAACACCTGCACCCCAATCGATTACCGCAAAAACCTTCAAGTGTCGAGATCTCAATCTTGCCTCTTAGGCATCAGCATGATAAATGCGCTTCCTTTTTACCGTCGGCTTGGGCAGACTCGAGGGTGTCACGCAAAAAATGAATAAGGAAATTTACCTAATGGCCGCGATTCTTTATCCCAAGCCCCATTGTCGCGGGACAATGCTGTAATGGAGGGATGACGTGAGTGGACTCCAACCGCCCTTTATTTTATTCCTTTTTACTTTTTAGTAATTTCCTCTTGAGGGTAGTTTTATGGTTGTAGTTTTCCGATTAGAATTTTATTCTAATAACAAAGTGACGGTTTTCTGTTGACGCACTTAGAGAACGTCTAGTTTGTTTTCTAAATTCTAACATCTCAAAAAAGTTATTGACTAATTTAACGAAGGTTAAAAAAAAGCAGATGCAAAGATGCCGACCGTGTGTGCTGCAGCAATACAAAAGGAAAACCGTCGAGTAGGCATTGTCTTTTAGAACAAATTTGTTATGTAGTTACACATATGCATTTTTGCGACCCAAACATTAACCCGTCGCGCGACCAGCTACTTTTTTGAGTAATTTTGTGATCGAAACTAGTAGCAAAAATTTACTTATCACGAGTAGGTACTTAGATACGCACCACACTGTGGCGCGCAGGGCGTTCGACGGGTTAATTTGATTGTAATGACGTTTAGTTTGAGCGAAATAAATAAAATAAATAAATATCACGAGACACTTGACACCAATTACCTAGTCCCAAACTAAGCAAAGCTTGTACATACTATGGATACTAGGCAACGGATAAACATACTTATATAGATAAATACATATTAAACATCCAAGACCCGAGAACAAACATTCGTATTATTCATACAAATATCTGAGCATCGAAATCTACAGTCAGGTTTCTTTACAATCAAACATAGTATCAATGTTTTAAACTTATCGTGATTTTCGATTAAGTAATATAACGACGTAAGTAAACGTCGAGGTGAATATTACTCGTGTGTTTTAGCGTGATAAGTCCCGTTTGTGGTATTTTGATTGTATTTTGACTATGAACATAGTATCACTCAATAGTGAGCTTCCATGCAAAAATCATGGTGTCCGAGCCCGATTCGCACTATGGCCCGTATTTTTTCAGATGTTGAAGCAAAACTCTGTTCTGTTATTTCACCTTCACGCCGTGTTAAAACACGTTAATGATTTAAAAATAAGATAGGTAGTTATTAGTTTGTTTGTAGTATTCACGTCATCTCATCTTAATAAATATATTCATCTATCTAGATGAGACGCCTCTATGTAGGCGAATAAATTTATTAAGATGAGATGACGTGAATACTGTTCGCGCAAATAAAATTTAATACAAGAGATTTCAAAAGCAATATTTTATGTTACTTTACTCTACTCCTGTAGGTATACAAATACTTTAATCTTTTAATCGTCACAGCCGACAAAAAAATATCTGAAAATCGTTCCATATGCGCCACGAAATGCCGATATGGCCACTATGGCACTTTTTTCAGCTGTCGTGTTTTACCGACCGTGGCGGTCAAAGGGTTAACGTTTATCACTATATTGTAAAATGTATCAATATTCTTCCATTTATATAATTTCTATGTTACCTAGCTAAGTTTTTTACGAATAATTTAGGTTTAAAATTATTACCTATTCAGTTATATGGTTTTATTTGGAAAACCATTTATGTAAATAACTAATATTAAGAATGTGTTAATTGATTTAGTAATTTTATCAGACTAACTTTAATTTACATTTTTTGAGACTTGCTATAGGGATTTTTGAGATTTTTATTATAACTACCTAACAAATAAGAAAAAAAGTAAATAAACCATGGTAAACATGACAGCTTGAAATAGTCAGAAAAATTATATAATCCCAACGCTATGGTCCCTCACTCTACAACTTTATAGTAAACAAATAATAATAACAATTCATAGCAAAATATTAAACTAAGTCTAAATTACTAAATATTACAACAGACATACCTTCACATTGAAAACAAATCAATGTGTAAATCCATAAGTCATGAAATCCAAACACACAATCCAACAAAGTCATCTTCATTAATTTCAAAATACCCATATCACTGCCAAAACTTTATTAATTATTTACTTATTTACACCAATATCAAACAATACTGTAAAGGGCGCGCGAATCAAAAGGAGAACCTTATTTGCATGCTACAGACAGGTTACTGCTAGCAGGCTTGGAAGGGCACTGTTGCCTCCGTGCGGAGCACCCACCGAGTATTACCCGAGCTTCTCTTTGGCCAAATCCATTCAAAAATCTTTAAACCCAGGCCTGCCATTGGCCAACAAACCCCATACCCTTTTGCGCGTGTGCTAAAAAACGAAAGGGTTAAACAACTTACCCCTTTTTAACATCCCCTGCACAATGTCTCTTTCTAGTGTGCGCACCCCTGACAAAGTGTTGGTGACATAACAAAAAACCAAGCAATGATTGTTAAAAAGCAAGCCAAAACATAACTTCTTGCACAAGAATAGGTTTAATTAAAGCAATAAATATGTAATATAATAAAACTTTACTTACCATGAACAAAAAGTATGTGATATTTTTTTTGTAATTTCATTACAAATACAAAACACATTGACCTACATAGTTTCGGCAATAAACTCTATTTGACGATATTGAGAAACAACCCTTCTCACAGTAGTAAAGGGGTAAAAAATAACAAAAGATTATAGAAAACAAACGAGGAGCACAAAAAAATCTCCCGCGATCGTATTTAGAGTTCCATTTCACGGATTGAAATCTGACGTAAGTACAATGTAAATTTGAAACATTGCAAATATTGCAATTAATGCTTGAGACTCATTATTTTTTTTTCACAAAATTTATTAAACAAGTTAAAGCATTGAAATCTCTTAGTATAATTGACACACTAAAAAATCATATTTTACTGATCTGCCATTGTACTGTGTAGTTGCGCGTAGTGGAACGTTTAGAACACTCCGTTCTACGTAACTTGTTTCAGCACAAAGTCACTTCAATATATTATATTCACTTCACTATATTTACATTTTAAATATAATAAGCGCTAGAGACGTTTAAGATATTCTTATACAATCATAAAATAAACACCAGAATAAAACGAATTATTTGAGATCATAAAATTGTCTTCAAACGTGTTATTCAAAATACATTTCATTCTACGGAATGAACGGATTCTAATGTTAATGTCAGTTTAGCTGTCACTGTCAGCTTTGATTTGACAGTTGACACATCCTTGAGTGTGCAATTTTTTTTCGACTGGTACTTGGTTGTTTTCCCGTTAATCCAATAAGTATAATTAATTACCAGAATAGTTTACTAATAAATCAAGATGACACTCTATCACTTCGGGAATTGCATCGCGCTAGTTTACGCGCCTTATCATATGGCGTACAAGTTTTCCGGAGTGTAAGTGCAGCCATTTTAGGTTAGAGTGATAAAGTAATAATCTTTTGAGATTTTGCTAATAAATGGTGTTGTTTGCGTTTCAGGTCTGAGTATGCTACGTTCTCCAAGTGCGTGTATGCCGGCGGGCTATACATCTTTACTCAGCTCTGTAAGATGCTGCTATTGGCTACTTTTTTCCCTGATTCAGACTCGAGCCAAGTTACTGGTGAATACGATGTATTTTTGGTACGTTTCTATTCTAATTAATAATAATGAGCATGTCATAAACAATCTACTTTTTTTACCAAGCTCGTAGAACACTGACATAGTAATTACATGCCTTTGTAATTTAAATATGTCTGCAGGTAGTCCTAATCAATCGGTTTGAAGACAGGTAAACCATAAGGATACACGGGGCTCTTGCACAGGGGTAATCCGATATATAAACTTTTTTTATTTTGACACATTCAGCGCCAAAAACACGCTAGGCGCATTCTCTGTTTTAGGCAGTTTTTGCTGCAAAGCGGAAAAATGCTGCTACGCGCTACGAGCAAAGCTGCATAGCAAATTGCGGCAGCGCATGTGTTAATTCAACAAAAAGATGTAATAAAAGATGTTACTCAATAGAAATCATCAGTGCATAGCATTTTCCATAAGAACTAATTTTCACTCTCAGAACAGTACAATGTTAGTACTGTTAGTACAGTAGAAATTATACCTTATGGAAAAAGCTAGTTATGCGATATTGCAGTATGACCAATGAAATCCCATTAGCCAGTGTCTCAATCATACTTATACCTGATTTTGTGTGTAATAAAGTAACAGCAGGAATACTAAAAGATATAAAGATGAAGATATATGTTTCATTTTCTTTAATTTCAAAAGAGGCCAAAAGTTCTTGTGGACCCACTACTTGGTGCAGTCAGTATCAAAAGTAGCTACACTTTCATACTTTGTTGTTTTACAGCCACATACTAAACGCCATGCATAATTGTCAATGTGTCAATGCGACAGAGTAAAAAAGTGATCCACTACTTTTGATGCTGACTGTACAAATGTGATTGGGAACTTTAGATGCCATTGAATTGTTTTCAGATTTGTACAGTTTTTGAGGTTTTCTTATGATGTAAATAACTTTCCTGTATGACTCATGGTCAATGTCAAATGTAAAAAAATACTGATAGAGCTGTCTGTCCAAATTTGAACCAACAATCCTTTGCTTGAGAAACCTAGGTCAAACCACTAGGCCAGTATGTTTGTGGGTATGTAAGTCCATTTCTGTGGTCCTTGCTACAGCCTAACTGGCTGGATGGATTTAACATATGAGGTTTTATTGGATTTGTCATAACTGTAGGAGCGACATAGGGTATAAAATATAATTTTTCAATATGGTGTTTGTGAAAAAAATTATTGTGGAGGAATAAAAAAAGTCTAATTTAATAGAAAAAATTAATTTTAATTTAATAAAAAAGTAGCTAGTTTTTAAATGAGCTACTTGGCAGAGTTCTAGACTACTAGACTTATTTTCTTCCTTTTAGTTTTAAGGCAGTTGGGTTTTTGCTTTTTTAATTTATTCAATGGTCTGCAAACAGACTATGCAATACTACATCCCACACAGCTATATTCATATGGAACCAATGTAAATGAAGAAACTTTCTGATGTACCTTCCACTTATTTCCAGGAAATCCTGAAGGCAACTGTTGATCTGGCCGACCTGCTCGGCTTGTACTTCGCTATCAACTCTGTCCCTGGCAAGGGCCATGCTAAGATCCTAACTGCTGCCATTGGCTGGGCTAGTGCCGAGGTTTGTATCTATCTATTATGATAAATTGTGAGAGTTTTAAATATGATATTGTAATCAATATAGGACAATATAAAGGCTGGAGACGATGAATCATATAATTTACGATTTACTAACAAAAATAACAATAAATGGGTTGGGCTTACGGCTAGGTTCAGACGATGTTGTCCGCGCATTTAATAATACTTTTGTACTAAGTAAGTTGTACTTACTTTTCTTTTAAATTCACACCATGTAGGCCTAAAAAATATGACATGCGCATGGAGATTTCTTAGAACAATTTCCCAGAATCGTTATTTCCTAGTAGCAAAATTTCCGTTCCGTTTCCGTTCGTGCCTGAATGTTTTTTTTTTCCCACTATGGTTTTTTACTGAAGCTTATTTTCACAGTAGCGTTTTTTCCAATCAGAATCGACACAGACACTGCAGACGAAGCTCCGCTCGCGCGGAGCTCCTACTTTTGCGTAGTTTTGGCCTTTCGGGCTGATGCAAACTTAACCTAAACCTACCTATGTTTCTGTGTCGATTCTGTTTGGGAAAAAACGCGATTGTGGAAATAAGATTTAGTAAAAAAGCATGTGAAAAAATGCGTACGGAAATTTTGCTACTAGGAAATAACGATTCTGGGAAATTGACCTAACAAACCCCCATGGACCCTAAAACAAGGGGGAAAAAAGGCATCATCTTCTGCTCCATACTCTCTCTTTTTTTCATTGACGCTTTTAATTTTAAATGGCACTGATACTAATGAAAAACACATTTTCATTAACCAATTTACTATTGGTGGAAATGCAACCTTACTCTAGCATTCTCTAATGCGGCATTTACACTCGCGTACCAGTCGCGAGACGAGGCACAGGCGAGAGTGTAAATCCCTTATGACAAATTGATTCCAGGTGTTAGTGACACGCAGCGTGCCGCTGTGGGTGGGCGCGCGCGGGTCTGAGTTCGACTGGCGCTACGTGCGCTCGGCCGCCGAGTCCAACGTGGCGCTGCTGCAGCACGCCGCCACGGCCGCGCTGGTGTGGCTCTGGACGCGCTCGGACCTGCCGCGGAAGCACTCGCCCGTAGTGATCGCGCTGCTGGCGCTGTCCCCGTACCGGAGCCTGCTGGAGGACGCCGTGGGCTCGCTGCTGTCTCTGAGCGCGTGGGCGGTGCTCGGCGTCCGGGCGCTCGACGCGACGGCGGTCGGTCTGACCGCCTTGGGAATGTACGCGGTGTTAGCGCAACAGATTGGAATGTGATTAGTGTGATTTAATTTGGTAGGGAATGTTTATTTATGTGTAACTGTAAGTAAATGGTGCGTTGAGTAAAAATGTGTTTCAGTTTAGCAATGATGAATGTTAGTAGTTATAGGGCGCCATCTGATTTATTATTTGTTTGCAGAAAACAAGCAAGGTCTTATTGTCACAATATTGCCACAATACGTCATCATCATCATCATCTCAGCCTATATACGTCCCACTGCTGAGCACAGGCCTCCTCTCAGACCAAGAGGGCTTGGGCCATAGTTCCCACGCGGCCCAATGCGGATTGGGAACTTCGCACGCACCATTGAATCGCTTCACAGGTTTGTGCAGGTTTCCTCACGATGTTTTCCTTCACCGCAAAGCTCGTGGTAAATTTCAAATGTAATTCCGCACAAGGGTTTTGAAAAACTCAGAGGTGCGAGCCGGGGTTCGAACCCACGACCCTCTGCTTGAGAGGCGATAGGTCAAACCACTAGGCCACCACGGTTTTAGCTGGACAATACAATGTAAAAAAAGGAAAGGATAAACGTTTTTTTTTGCTACCTTTACATAATTCAGTTACAAAGTTATAAAATAAAGATTGGACACGCAAATAGCGCCATGTTGACTGAGAGAATCTTTCCTTTTTATGCTCGTAGACTAAGATCTTCGTTTAAAACCTTTTTGACGGTTTTTCTACTAACACCCATCTGCAAAGCCGTCAACTTCTGTTTTATAATAATAATAATAATGTTTTCGGCAGGATTTCTTGCTATGCGCGCCTTGATCGCTTTGATCACTGCTGGTGTTCGTACGGAGCGAGGCCGGCCAATTCTTTTCTTGTCCTCAACACTGGAGACTTCATTGTACCTATCAATAGTACGGTACACAAACCTAAGCGTTATATTTAAATTTTTGAGCAACTTGAAAATGGTACTTGGCGAGTGCCCACAGCGGTGCAATGCTAAAACAGCTATTCGGTTTTCTTTCAATGTCCACTCCATCGTGAGAAATTGCAGCGAATGACTGTTTTTTGTTTTAAAATACTTAATTGTCAAACATTCAAAAATGGAATTCAATCAAATTTTCTTAAAACTATGTTCTAAATAGATTAAACATTAACCCCCTTATTCATAAACGACAATCAAACCTATTTTAGTTAAAATGTCGCTAAAATTCGTTTGTCCTTATCTGTCACTTCGACATTTGTATTTGTTAGAAAGGGACAAAGCATTAGTTAACATAGGCTTGTTAAGTTTTATGAATAAGGGGGTAAATATCCAAGACCCAAGAACAAACATTCATATTATTCATAAAAATACCTATCTGCCCCCGCCAGGAATCAAACTCGGGACTTCAAGCCGGTCGTTTAACATAGATATAAAGGTTTTCAAAAAATCAAACCTTTTATTTAAGTTTCAACTGATTTATTTTTTCTTTCCTCTAAACATTGGCCGTATATCTATATTTTCATAATCACAACCGGTGCTCGACATTGTTAGTGTTCTATGGTAATGCCCAATAGATGACACCATGCTGTCACCTCTATTGCTTCTGACATAAGATTAAAGATGCCAACTATTGGGACAGTGTCGAGCACTCGTACGTTTACCTTACATTATCATCATCATTACAATAGAAAATTAAAGAGTTGTCAACTATCGTATTGTTTTATTCTTGTTCAGCTAACTACACAGTTGGATATTATATGGATAGTATTAGGTACATGAAAGCATAATATCGAAAATACAAACTGAGACATGGATGCACAGAAAAACCAGAAAAAGAGACCAGTGCTGGGAATCTAACCCAAGTCCTCAGCAATCCGTGCTGCGTGCTATAACCCCTACACCACCGCTGGACAGGAATCTAGACACGAATTTTTCCTATGCATACATATCTCAGGTTGCTTATTTCTACTACGCTACTTATCCAACCATGAAACCATAACCAATCATGAAAGCATAATTCCAAAATAAGATCATGTAACAGTAAAAAGAAGTGAAATCCCTTTGTAAAATCCATACTAATAATATAAATGCGAGTGTGTGTGTTTGTATGTTTGTCCGTCTTTCACGTCAAAACGAAGCGATGGATCGACGTGATTTTTGGCGTATGAATAACAAGTTTATGGGCCAAAGTGACATAGACTACTTTTAGTCCCGGAAAAATGCACAGTTCCCGAGGGAACAGGGCGTGATAACCGGAAGCGGGCAAATGCTAGTAGAACAAATGCCTCCTTGGTCGGCTTAAAACGTGTTGCAAAATAAATGTATTTGCCAGTTAAAACAGTATCTCGAACAGCAAGACTTGTTTTTCTTGATTAGCGTATTTTTTTTACTTTATCTGTGCACTGTATGTGTGTACTGGTGCTGCCAGCTCCTTCAATTTACGGAAGATTTTTTAATTTTGATTCCGTATTCAGCACATATTCTTGACTGAATAAAATAACAAAATAATAATTAGAATTATTTTAAAACAGTTATACATCGTGATGCATCGCCGGCATTCTATTCTAATTGTTGATTTTTTTTAATTTTTTTTTAATTCATTTATTTCGACAGACCTCTTTTTATGTTTTTATACTTTTTTTACTGTCTATTTTTATAGTTTTTGTTTTACTTATATATGTCTTGTGTCTAATGCTAATGTGTATCGTATTGTGTGTGGCATTTTAATATAAAAACTAAACCTGGTAGGTAAGCATTTATTATTTCTACCGTTTTCATGTACATTATTATTCGTAAATTAGTCAGTGTCATGCTCAGAAGCACTTCAGGATAGTCTTTTTTTTTATTATTTAAGTAGAAATTTATTATTTCAAATATTTTGTTCCTTTCCTTCATGTTCTGCTTTTTTCTAAAATTTATTGTAAACTTTGCAACACCGGAATGCAGGGCTGTGTGTACAACGTGGATGTGTGTGTGTGTGTCCAGCCAGCCAGTTCTGTCAAATGAAATGCTAATCAAGGCAGTCTGGTTTTAGTTGTTTTGCAAATATATTTTCTCCAGCCATAATTAGCTTTTACGACTGCGTTTTTATTAAAGTCATCTATACGTGTGCAGTTTAGTATTTTATATACAAACATCGCCACCATGTGGATTGTTTGATCGCGGGGGTCGTATTGCAATTACAATGCTGCGAGCCTTGTCAATTTTTGTTCTGGTGTCTTTAAGTAATGCACAGTACAGATCAAGATGTGGACTAGAAAATGAGGTGGGCACGACACTGAAGAAGACAGAAGACGACATAGATGGCCGTTACACTGTGGAATGGTGTTCAAAACTCGAAGATGAAGCGACGGAATGGAATTTCAAAATGGACTACATTGATTTCCATAATGGGACGAAGCAATGCCCTCAGAACGACTCGGTTCTGGTCTCGATCAGACTGAGTCGGTATCTGAAAATACATTCTGTGTTTGTTGAGAAACTTCAGAGGCCTTTTCCGGATTGTAACATAGTAAGTTTGTTTTGAGAATAATACCCTACATTATATTTCTTTTATATTACTTATGTAACTAAAAGAGGTAAATGAACATGTCCTTAACTAACTTGTCCTTGTAACTGTTGCATCTCCTTTCTGTCACACAGTATAAAATGATAATGAGATTGCGAATGTCAGAGTATTAGACAATAATATGAGCACAGGGCTTAAGTTACCTTTAAATCGACAAAATTGAAAAAAAATCTACATGAAAAAAAAAATACAAAAATATAGTCTTGAATCATGGTTGCTGTGGTGCACTAAGCTATCAATTGAAGGCTTAATGGAAAACAATAAAAACACTGTATATGAGGGAGTGGTGATATAATTAGCTAAAATGTGGGTGAGGAAGTGAAAAAAAATTTTTTTTTTACAAGAAGTAGCAAACAAGAGAGTATTTGGTTGGCTTAAATTCAAATCATTTATTCAGTAAATAGGCTGCAATGGGCACTTTTACACATCATTTTTTAAACTACCAGCGCTTTCGGAAAGACCATCATTGCCAAGAACACAAACAAACTTTTTTGCTGTCACTCTGTTTTACATATGTTTTGTATATGTTTATCCCATTTTGCTTTTGCTGTTCATAAATTCCCCAATATCACAGTGGGTTTTAACTAACTGATATAAAGTTTGTGTAACAGTGAGATAACAATTTTAAAAGCAATTGCCCTCTTGGAATAATCTGTAAATATTTTCCTGTTTCATTCAAGATAATATTAATAAGTAAAACACTACACAACTTCAGTAGAACAAGGAGATAATTCAACTTTTTTTGAACTCCCTTGCCCTTATAATGCCCTTGTACTACTGAAGGTGCGACTAGTATAAATTAATTTAATATAAATTATTCTTAGGTTCTTGCTTCACTTAATAAAAACAAACAAACAAAATGATTATGATTCCGAATGTTAGACAACAAAGCCTCAGTATGTGAAAAATCCAGTATTTAAATAAAAATAGAAATATTTATTTGCTCTTCGCACATATATTAAACATAATAAAAATACTTTAAAAAAATATGTATTTGATTATATTTCACTGTGTGATTTATAAATAGAGAACACTGAACATTCTTGCAGGTTTTAGGCGTTACGTAAAAAATTATGAAACTTAGATATATGTAGCTTACATGTTGATTGATGTATATTTGAGAAAAAAATGTTGATAGTACCTTGAGCCAAAATTGTAATACAGGGTGTTTCTTTTTAGGGTTCTGTGTAGCCAAAATGTCAAAAATAAAACCCTTATAGTTTGCCATATCTCTTGGTCTGTCTGTCCATCCGTGGCTTTGCTCCGAGCCTACAATGCTAGAAAGATGTAATTTTGCATGGATATATGTAGCAACTATGCAGACTAAAATGGTAGGAAATCAATTTGTATTTTTTTTATGGTACCTCCCATAAACTACCCTTTGTTTGTAAAGTTTTAGTTCCTTTTTCATCTTTTTCCACTGTATAATGTGGGACTCTACTACTGATTATTTTGTACGTGCAACATCTTAATTTTCTATTGTTAGTAACACAGCTTAACATTTGAACTGTGACCATGTGAAATGTTTTTAACAAATAGCAAATTCAAACAACCGGTTTTACCTGCAAAATTAACATTTTGGGTTGGAAATACAAAGAATGCCCAAGCAATACAATATAAACATTCTTTATTGAAATCCACAAATCAGTGCAATAACTGTACATAAAGACAAAAAGCGGTATTATAGATTAAAAGTGATGTTTTCCAGACTAAAAATTCTTTGGCTATGGTCTTTAAAAAACATCATAAATTAAGATTTTTTTTGTACACTGTTTTACTGCAGATAATTATCTTGATTCTTGATTATCTTTTAAACAGTAAGATTTGGGTGTATTATCTTTATTTGACCTATTAAATGTCCCTTAGTGTTTTCAGATTATCCAATCTAATATCAGGGGGGGGGACGCTCGATGGCAATGAATTTGCACTTTAAAGTACAATATTTTGCAAACAAATCACTGAATTGAAAAATCGTTTTAGCAACCATTTACCATTTTGTCAGCATAAGTTTACATGTATATTCGTGCGAAATTACAGCTTTTTAGCATTGATAGTCCCTGAGCAAAGGCGCGGACGGACGGACAGACAGACAGATAGTCATGGCGAAACTATAAGGGTTCCGTTTTTGCCATTTTGGCTACGGAATCCTAAAAACATCCTAAATACTCGTAATACAAAAACTAATTGGCGTGGATCGCTGATTTTCGTAGATTTTTTTCTTTACTTCTAAATGTTGGAACAACTTGCTTCCTTCAGTGGGTCACCCACTCTAAAGTCTCTAGTCATTGTAAAGGTTGTGTTGAATTAAGCAAGTTATGCAAATTAAGTGTTATGTTTTTTATTATTATGCCAGTGCAATGTTATGACAATTAGCGTTATGCGAAATAAGGGGAAGAGTTTTTGTGCGATTGGTTGCTATTAACAATAATAGTTATTATTTATAATTCTTGTCAGTATTGGTATTCCCAGTTCTTTCACGTAAACTTAGCATGGCTCATACACAATGAGGGCTATCGCGTATGAATTCGCCACTAGAGGCGCTAGTGTAGCGTGAGGTCTCCCAAAATGTCAAACCTCATAGTTTTTGGGGGAGCTACGCGGTTTTATTTATAATTAGAATAATTTTGTGAATATTTTGCAATATCTGAAATTAATTATGGCGTTCCAGGGCAATGAATGTCTGTGTTTTGAGACAGTTTTGTCTTTCGGAAACCTTTGTCCTCCCTTTTTTCCGAACAAAACGGGGACTATGCAACACTGTGGCATGCTCGATATTTATATGGTACGGTTTTAAGGCGTATTAAATATGATTTTAATCTAAACTTTGTTTTCACGCCCGTAATAACAGACTTTGAAAGCCATACTTAAAAACCTTACGCAACAGTGCGCCATCTAGTGAGACAAAAACGATAGCCCTCATTGTCTCATTATCAATCCCGTAAGTAGCTGCGTTATTTGTACTCCCGACCTTGAACTTTCCCAAGACCAAGACGCGTACGCAAATCATTCGATCTTGTTTACATAAACAACATACGCTGCTATTGCGACAACTGATTCCTCTAGTTTTGGCCGCTGTTGTGAAACAGGAAAATGCGCGTTAGTTTGCAAGAGCCTTCAGGTATCGTTGAGGTTGCTTTTATTAC
>NC_133481.1:20604298-20605351 GCF_025370935.1 Choristoneura fumiferana | reverse complement strand
TTAAATTAAATTTAAACATTTTCATTCAATTCAATGGTCATTGTGTTTCCAGTTTTACAATACGGTATTTGATAACTGCTGATTTTGCCATATCTTAATATTATTATGGAAATATAAATATACAGATAGTGTTTAGCGAAGAGAAAATTTAAATCGGTTGAAAATTGGATTTAAAGTATTTTTTTGAAAAATCTGTATACCTGTCCCTTTCTTAAACGCTTTTCTCTATGTAGGAAGTAAGGCGGTACTGGAGTGTGACGTCACATGCCAGTATGTCTTTCTCTGTCTAATCTTGAATTTCAAACCTTTATATTAACTTTGTTATCTGTCAAGGTAGCTTAAAAATTGTTTTCTATTCGATAACAGGCATTGTGTAGTTTTAATTTATAAAAACATATACAAATAGTCAAATACCGTATTCTGTTTAGGTTATGTTTTCATTTAACACCGTCAACAGATCGCGTGCATGTTGTGCACAATGACACGAAGTGAACCCCATTCGGAGTATAAAATTTA
Source organism: Choristoneura fumiferana (assembly GCF_025370935.1). Lineage (NCBI taxonomy): Eukaryota > Metazoa > Arthropoda > Insecta > Lepidoptera > Tortricidae > Choristoneura > Choristoneura fumiferana. Next base: position 20,604,835 of record NC_133481.1, on the reverse strand, counting down.
ACTCTGATAATTCATTTTTGGTGGGACCCAGCAGTATAGGAAATTAATATTAAAAAATCCCAAAACAACATAAATCTCAACAATGTATTTCCAAAGTTAATACCACCTCAATGATCAACTACAACTAACTTTGTTGTTTTAAATAAGGTTTTAGGGAATGGGACGGCGGAAACTTTTGACAGAGGCAACGGACCGCGTTTTCATCGGAACTTCGTTGCTTGTTTGGAATTGAATTGATTCGAAATTTGCAACGGCGCGAAAAGAATAATAAATAATCACTTTAACTGGAGTGCGAGAAAAACTTCAGTAGGCACTTCGTATTGTTTTATTAAACTTTAAACAGTACTTTTATAATTTTGCTTACATGTTATTCGAGTACAACGCTGCATGCCTCATAAAAATGAAATCCGTAAAAGTGTATTATTTCATGTGTTTACTATCCATAGCTGACAACGAGCATGCATGCGGGTCACCTTATTGTAAGCGATCACCGGCACCCATGGACACCTTAGCATAATAGGACTGCGGGTGCGTTGC